>NC_091182.1:36120718-36238218 GCF_040958095.1 Procambarus clarkii
ACCAAACATCACGGGATAACGACATCTGCACCTAGTTCTCCCCGCTCATCGCCTCACTCAGTGTTTGATCGCCATCCACGCCTCATTATTCTCCTATTTTTTACCTTTTGTTTGATTACCTTCTATATTCCGTCGACCCATCACGTCACCCCACACAACTTCACCTCATCCACATGTCTAGTTAACCCAATAGTTGCGCCTCGTTTTACGGGCTCACCATAGCCCGTGCTACATGGACATTTCGTTCTGAGTAGCTACATGTGAAACAACAACAATAACTTCTTTTTTTTATGACGACTTCTAGGAATACATGGTCAGGGAAGCAGGACGAATCCTTCACATGGTCGTCCCTGAAGAACGCCTCGACCACCTCTGGGACTCGACACCTTGAAGAAGGAAATTCGACCAGACTACCAACTTCGGGGAACTGGGATAAGGAAACCAATCCTCTTGTAACACCCGGACAGCTTCCCCTAGATCGACCAACTGTGGCCAGTCCCGCTGACAGCCCTGCTGACCCCTGTGGCACTCAGCTGTGAGCGACGTGTGTACCCCATCAACTCACCGGTCTGACCAGCCTTAAGGTCTTGGGTTGGATTGGCGCGTCCTCGTACCCCATCCCCACATCTCCAGAATCAGCTATTGATACTGATAATGGCTCCAAAGAGCATCTATGGGCTCACCATAGCCCGTGCTACTTGGAACGTTTTGTTCCAAGTAGCTGAATCTAAACAACAATAACCTCGTTTAGTTACTGGCTCACTAAGGCCCGGGCTACATGTAAACAAAAATATGAGTAGCTAAATCTTAAACAACAACAACGTCGTTTATTCATTCTTTACCTGAAGAGGTTCCAGAGTGGAACAGAACATTGTTTAAAATGTTTCCTTCAATAAATACTAGTTTCTTTACCATGAATTTTGGTAATTTTATTCCTCATCTTAATAGCAACATTAACAAGTTAGAAGTATAGAAAGCTTACAATGTAAGATCTACAAAACCAGCAATTCAGTCATATTTTAGCATCTAGCTTTCTACCCTGGAAACACAAACCGTAACTGCCTCTATTTTCCGCTTGTTACACCTTGTAATAAAGTTGTTACATCTTGGCTTAACGTGTTTATGACGTATTAGAACGGAGTTACAACTTGCTATATTGGTTGTTATAACTGGTTAGGAAGTGTTAAAACTTGTTCGAACGTTGTACCAACGTCGTAGTTTCGGTGTGTGTTTGGCGGGTATACACCTATCTATCCATCCATCTGTCCATCCATCTGTCCATCCTTCTATCCACCCATTTATCTACTCCTCTCTCTCTCTCTCTTTCTCTCTCTCTCCCTCTCTCTCTCTCTCTCTCTCTCTCTCTCTCTCTCTCTCTCTCTCTCTCTCTCTCTCTCTCTCTCTCTCTCTCTCTCTCTCTTTCTCTCTCTCTCTCTCTGTCACCCTCATTTATAAAAATAGGATACATAATTGCCTAGAATTGCCGTGTGGGTGGTTGCTGGTGGGAGAAGCTTGGAAGCATGAAATATTAAAAATTTGAATAGTTACCCATTTACGGTGAGAATGTGGTGGGGCTGGAGAGACTTTTCAAGCCCTGGGAGAATCGTCTGTTTTATGCAATTAATGACAAATTATAATAGCAGGAAATATCTGTTAATTTTTCCCGAGATCCGTGAATAACGGTGTATAATACCTCAGGATATCTTTTTTTAATGTTTGTTTACAAAACATTTAGCAGCGAAGCCGGCGGTCAGTGGCACACATCGTCGTGAGGGTCTAAATATGGCACTGGCACGCTCTTCTCTTATGAATTCTAGTGACCCCGACCAGCCATTGTTCCTCCCATACCCCAGACCGTTCTATCTGCAAATGTAGGCGAGGCTAGCATCTGGCCTCCACTTTTGGACTGACAGACTGACAGACACAGTCCCTGTGTCCCTGACAGTGGGAGCCGGTGGCCGAGCGGACAGCACACTGGCACGTGATCCTATGGTCCCGGGTTCGATCCCGGTCGCCGGAGAGAAACGATGGGCAGAGTTTCTTTCACTCTATGCTTCTGTTACCTAACAGTAAATAGGTCCCTGGGAGTTAGTCAGCTGTCACGGGCTGTTTCCTGGTGTGTGTGTGTGTGTGTGTGTGGTGTGTGGTGTGTGGTGTGGGAAAAAAAATATAGTAGTAGAAACAGTTGATTGACAGTTGAGAGGCGGGTCGAAAGAGCAGAGCTCAATCCCCGCAAGCACAACTAGGTGAATACACACAGATGTTCTCTCTCTTAGGTATAGAAATGTGCTATGTTAGATTAGGTTATGTATAGACATGTGCTATATTAGGTTAGGTCTAGACAAATGCTATGATACGTCTAGTAAACTGCCCTCTAAAAGATTAATAGTGCTAAACGTCTATTTTCTTGGTGCAACAGTCCATTGTTTATATCATGTACGAATAGTTACTGTCAATGTTATCATTTCTGATTTACAAGTCTAAAGAATATATATATATTAAGGCTTCCTGTCCCCAACAACGAGAATTATTATTATTACATACTGCCTCCTATATCATAGCCTATATCAAACTGGAATAATTGAATATGCTTAGATAGATGATATATAAATACACTGGAGAGGTCTAAACATGGAGTGCTTCAGGTCCTTGTATACTGAACACGCAAGACCAGTTCTGAAGCAGTCGGTGCCACGTAGAGTCCCTAATTCGTTCTATACCAAGCAGAACGTCCAGAGGAATGCTCCCAAACTTGTCCCAGAGCTGAGAGGCAAGAGTTACAAGGAATAAAGGAATTAAACCCCATATCATTTAAAATAGATGACCTGGAAGACTTGGTATCCCATTAATGGGGACAAGAAATGTGATAAACTTATCAACGACCCACTGGTCAATTAATGACCTTTAACCATATTAAACCAGAATGTAACCTAAATAGATACGTGCCCAAACGTCTCGTCCTGCCTTGGAATCGAACCAAGGTCCATTTGGCTGTGAGCGTACGACGCTGACCACCGCCAAGTTAGCCAAGAACAGTGTACATGACAAAGGTGAGATTGTACAAAGGCAGCACAGGAGGAAATTAAGTTCGTGAATGAGTCACTGAGACTACGGGCTCACCATAGCCCGTGCTACTTGTTCTAGGTAACGAATCTTAAACAACAACAACAACAGTCACCGAGATGATATAAATAATTGTGTCAGAGAAGCAACAAATGGAGCGAACTAGGAGGCGAAGTAAGGCAACGAGACACCATTCACGGCTTTAAACATAAATATGAGAAAACTAAACAGCGTTTAAAAACTATAAATCAGGCGAAAGCAAGTTGAGAGGCAGGACCCAAGAGCTGACGCTCATCCCTGGCAAACACATCTAGGTGGGCGGGGGGTAAGCACACTACTCGACAATACAAATGAAATGAGCAAAAAGAGAACGTAAGCAAGGAGAAAAACACATTAAAAAGCTAAAGAAAAAATGTGTAAATCATTTCGAAAGCGCTAACGACTAAGAGCGGTAACGACCATGAGCGGTAACAACCAAGAGCGGTAACGACCATGAGCGGTAACAACCAAGAGCGGTAACAACCAAGAGCGGTAACGACCATGAGCGGTAACGACCATGAGCGGTAACAACCATGAGCGGTAACAACCAAGAGCGGTAACGACCATGAGCGGTAACAACCAAGAGCGGTAACGACCATGAGCGGTAACGACCATGAGCGGTAACAACCAAGAGCGGTAACGACCATGAGCGGTAACGACTAAGAACACTAACGACCATGAGCGGTAACAACCAAGAGCGGTAACGACCATGAGCGGTAACGACCAAGAGCGGTAACGACCAAGAGCGGTAACAACCAAGAGCGGTAACGACCATGAGCGGTAACGACCATGAGCGGTAACAACCAAGAGCGGTAACGACCATGAGCGGTAACGACCAAGAGCGGTAACGACCATGAGCGGTAACAACCAAGAGCGGTAACGACCATGAGCGGTAACAACCAAGAGCGGTAACGACCATGAGCGGTAACGACCATGAGCGGTAACGACCAAGAGCGGTAACGACCAAGAGCGGTAACGACCACGAGCGGTAACAACCAAGAGCGGTAACGACCATGAGCGGTAACGACCATGAGCGGTAACGACCAAGAGCGGTAACGACCAAGAGCGGTAACAACCAAGAGCGGTAACGACCATGAGCGGTAACGACCAAGAGCGGTAACGACCAAGAGCGGTAACAACCAAGAGCGGTAACGACCATGAGCGGTAACGACCATGAGCGGTAACGACCATGAGCGGTAACAACCAAGAGCGGTAACGACCATGAGCGGTAACGACCAAGAGCGGTAACGACCAAGAGCGGTAACGACCATGAGCGGTAACGACCATGAGCGGTAACGACCATGAGCGGTAACAACCAAGAGCGGTAACGACCATGAGCGGTAACGACCATGAGCGGTAACAACCAAGAGCGGTAACGACCATGAGCGGTAACAACCAAGAGCGGTAACGACCATGAGCGGTAACGACCAAGAGCGGTAACGACCATGAGCGGTAACAACCAAGAGCGGTAACGACCATGAGCGGTAACGACCATGAGCGGTAACGACCATGAGCGGTAACAACCAAGAGCGGTAACGACCACGAGCGGTAACGACCAAGAGCGGTAACGACCATGAGCGGTAACGACCATGAGCGGTAACAACCAAGAGCGGTAACGACCACGAGCGGTAACGACCAAGAGCGGTAACGACCATGAGCGGTAACGACCAAGAGCGGTAACGACCATGAGCGGTAACAACCAAGAGCGGTAACGACCAAGAGCGGTAACGACCATGAGCGGTAACGACCAAGAGCGGTAACGACCATGAGCGGTAACAACCAAGAGCGGTAACGACCATGAGCGGTAACGACCATGAGCGGTAACGACCATGAGCGGTAACGACCACGAGCGGTAACGACCAAGAGCGGTAACGACCATGAGCGGTAACGACCAAGAGCGGTAACGACCATGAGCGGTAACAACCAAGAGCGGTAACGACCATGAGCGGTAACGACCATGAGCGGTAACGACCAAGAGCGGTAACGACCACGAGCGGTAACGACCAAGAGCGGTAACGACCATGAGCGGTAACGACCATGAGCGGTAACGACCATGAGCGGTAACAACCAAGAGCGGTAACGACCACGAGCGGTAACGACCAAGAGCGGTAACGACCATGAGCGGTAACGACCAAGAGCGGTAACGACCAAGAGCGGTAACAACCAAGAGCGGTAACGACCATGAGCGGTAACGACCATGAGCGGTAACGACCATGAGCGGTAACGACCATGAGCGGTAACGACCATGAGCGGTAACAACCAAGAGCGGTAACGACCACGAGCGGTAACGACCAAGAGCGGTAACGACCATGAGCGGTAACGACCATGAGCGGTAACGACCACGAGCGGTAACAACCAAGAGCGGTAACGACCAAGAGCGGTAACGACCAAGAGCGGTAACGACCAAGAGCGGTAACGACCATGAGCGGTAACGACCATGAGCGGTAACAACCAAGAGTGGTAACGACCAAGAGCGGTAACGACCAAGAGCGGTAACAACCAAGAGCGGTAACGACCATGAGCGGTAACGACCATGAGCGGTAACGACCATGAGCGGTAACGACCAAGAGCGGTAACGACCAAGAGCGGTAACGACCATGAGCGGTAACGACCATGAGCGGTAACAACCAAGAGCGGAAACGACCAAGAGCGGTAACGACCAAGAGCGGTAACAACCAAGAGCGGTAACGACCATGAGCGGTAACGACCATGAGCGGTAACGACCATGAGCGGTAACGACCATGAGCGGTAACGACCATGAGCGGTAACGACTAAGAACACTAACGACCATGAGCGGTAACAACCAAGAGCGGAAACAGGTTGTCAAGTGTACACCCTTCAAGCCACCATGTACGCAAGTGGGAGAGGTTCTGCAGTGAACACTCCAGAGAGTAAATACCTCGTAAGACTGTCAGCAGCGACCAGCCGTCCTGCGCCACGACTGGTGACCAGGACTGGTGACCTGGCCTGGTGACCTGGACTGGTGACCTGGTCTGGTGACCTGGTCTGGTGACCTGGACTGGTGACCTGGACTGGTGACCTGGACTGGTGACCTGGACTGGTGACCTGGACTGGAGACCTGGACTGGTGACCTGGTCTGGTGACCTGGACTGGTGACCAGGACTGGTGACCTGGACTGGTGACCTGGACTGGTGACCTGGACTGGTGACCTGGACTGGTGACCTGGTCTGGTGACCTGGACTGGAGACCTGGACTGGTGACCTGGACTGGAGAACTTGACTGGTGACCTGGACTGGTGACCAGGACTGGTGATCTTGACTGGAGACCTGGACTGGTGACCTGGACTGGTGACCTGTACTGGTGACCTGTACTGGTGACCTGAACTAGTGGCCTGGAGTGGTGACCTGGACTGGTGACCTAGACTGGTGACCTGGACTGGTGACCTAGACTGGTGACCAGGTCTGGTGACCTGGACTGGTGACCTAGACTAGTGACCTGGACTAGTGGCCTGGAGTGGTGGTCTGGACTGGTGACCTGGACTGGTGACCTAGACTGGTGACCTGGACTGGTGACCTGGACTGGTGACATGGACTGGTGACCTGAACTAGTGGCCTGGAGTGGTGGTCTGGACTCGTGACCTGAACTAGTGGCCTGGAGTGGTGACCTGGACTGGTGACCTGAACTAGTGGCCTGGAGTGGTGGTCTGGACTCGTGACCTGAACTAGTGGCCTGGAGTGGTGACCTGGACTGGTGACCTAGACTGGTGACCTTGACTGGTGACCTAGACTGGTGACCAGGTCTGGTGACCTGGACTGGTGACCTAGACTGGTGACCTGGACTAGTGGCCTGGAGCGGTGGTCTGGACTGGTGACCTGGACTGGTGACCTAGACTGGTGACCTGGACTGGTGACCTGGACTGGTGACATGGACTGGTGACATGGACTGGTGATCTAGACTGGAGACCTGAACTGGTGACCAAAACTGGAGAGCAGGACTGGTGACCTGGACTGGAGACCTGGACTGGTAACCTGGACTGGTGACCTGGAATGGTGACCTGGACTGGTGTCCTGGACTGGTGACCTGGACTGGAGACCTGGACTGGTGACCTGGACTGGAGACCTGGACTTTAGACCTGGACTGGTGACCTGGACTTTAGACCTGGACTGGAGACCTGGACTGGTGACCTGGACTGGTGACATGGACTGGTGACCTGGACTGGTGACATGGACTGGTGACCTAGACTGGAGACCTGAACTGGTGACCATAACTGGAGAGCAGGACTGGTGACCTGGACTGGTGACCTGGACTGGTGACCTGGACTGCAAACCTGGACTCGTGACCAGGACTGGTGACCTGGACTAGTGACCAGGACTGGTGACCTGGACTGGTGATCTGGACCAGATACCTGGGCTGAAGACCTGGACTGGTGACCTGGAATGGAGACCTGGACTGGTGACCTGGACTGAAGACCTTGACTGGTGATCTGGACTGGTGACCTGGACTGGTGACCTGGACTGGATACCTGGACTGATGACCTAGACTGGTGATCTGGACTGGAGACCTGGGCTGGTGACCTGGACTGGTGACCTGGACTGGAGACATAGACTGGTGACCTGGACTGGTGACCTGGACTGGAAACCTGGACTGGTGACCAGGACTGGTGACCTGGACTGGTGACCAGGACTGGTGACCTGGACTGATGACCTGGACTGGTGATCTGGACTGGAGACCTGGACTGGTGACCAGGACTGGTGACCTGGACTGGTGACCAGGACTGGTGACCTGGACTGATGACCTGGACTGGTGACCTTGACTGGTGACCTGGACTGCAGACCTGGACTGGTAACCTTGACTGGTGACCTGGACTACAGACCTGGATTACAGACCTGGACTGGTGACCTGGACTGGTGACCTGGACTACAGACCTGGATTACAGACCTGGACTGGTGACCTGGACTGGTGACCTGGACTGGAGACCTGGACTGGTGACAAGCCTGGTGACCTGCACTGGTGACCTGCACTGGTGACTTGGCCTGGTGACCTGGACTGGTGACCTGGACTGGAGACATGGACTGGTGACCTGGCCTGGTGACCTGGACTGGAGACCTGGACTGGTGACCTGGACTGGAGACCTGGACTGGTGACCTGGACAGGTGACCTGGACTGGAGACCTGGACTGGTGACCTGGACTGGTGACATGGACTGGTGAGCTGGACTGTAGATCTGCGCTGGTGACCTGGACTGGTGTCCTGGACTGCATGGAGACCTGGACTGGTGACATGGACTGGTGACATGGACTGGTGACATGGACTGGTGACCTGGACTGGTGACATGGACTGGTGACCTGGACTGGTGACCTGTACTGGTGATCTTGACTGGAGACCTGGACTGGTGACCAGGACTGGTGATCTTGACTGGAGACCTGTACTGGTGACCAAGACTGGTGACCTGGACTGGTGACCTGGACTGGTGACCTGGACTGGTGACCTGAACTAGTGGCCTGGAGTGGTGGTCTGGACTGGTGACCTGGACTGGTGACCTAGACTGGTGACCAGGTCTGGTGACCTGGACTGGTGACCTAGACTGGTGACCTGGACTAGTGGCCTGGAGTGGTGGTCTGGACTGGTGGTCTGGACTGGTGACCTAGACTGGTGACCTGGAATGGTGACTTGGACTGGTGACCTGGCCTGGTGACCTAGACTGGTGACCTGGACTGGTGATCTGGACTGGAGACCTGGACTGGTGACCTGGACTGGTGATCTGGAATGGAGACCTGGACTGGTGACCTGGACTGAAGACCTGGACTGAAGACCTGGACTGGAGAACTGGACTGGAGAACTGGACTGAAGACCTGGACTGGAGAACTGGACTGGAGAACTGGACTGGAGACCTGGACTGGTGACCTGGACTGAAGACCTGGACTGAAGACCTGGACTGGAGAACTGGACTGGAGAACTGGACTGAAGACCTGGACTGGAGAACTGGACTGAAGACCTGGACTGGAGAACTGGACTGGAGAACTGGACTGGAGAACTGGACTGAAGACCTGGACTGGAGAACTGGACTGGAGAACTGGACTGGAGACCTGGACTGAAGACCTGGACTGAAGACCTGGCCTCAAGACCTGGACTGGAGACCAGGACTGGTGACCTGGACTGGTGACCAGGACTGGTGACCTGGACATGATAACTAGACTGCACATGGCGAATCGGACGGAACTGCAAATGGGCGGCAAATCCCTAGAGTTCACAGTAGAATTTGACATCTTGGGAATGAAGTTCGACTCTTCATTGACAATGAAGAGCCATGTGCTAAACCTAGCTAAAAAGGCAGCCAGGAAACTTACAGCACTACGGCGCATCTCATCTCTTCTTGACAGCAAGGGATGCAAAACCTTATATGAAGCACAAGTTCGCTCCCATCTAGAGTATGCACCCCTTTCCTGGATTGCCTGCCCCCCATCTTTCGTCAGACTGTTGGACAAAGTGGAGAGACGGGCTAGAAGGCTTATCTCTAGTCTTGACCAAGTCTGGTGGGAACGGTCTGAACATCAGAGCCTGCAACACCGTCGGGACCTTGTTAGTCTTACTGTTATGTACAAGGCCAACATCCTCAAAGTTCCGCACTTGGCCCAACTCCGTGGAGTACCAGTAGTTCCCACTCGTAACACTAGGCTCTCAACCTTCAACACTCTCATGCTGGAAGTGCCATTCTCAAGAACATCACTCCATCAGCGTTCATTCCTTCCGAGACTTACTCTCATCTGGAACTTGTTCGCTCAACATATTGATACACGGGAGATCAGGTCAACTATTCACATGAAGACTCTGGCACACAGCTGGCTACAAGCTCATCCTGTTCCTTATATGATTGTTACTTAATGTTTTTTAATGAATAAAGGCTATTCCTTCTAAAGCATATAATAACAAGGCTCATGAAATAAATGGGCATCTAGGAGTAGGTTTAAACTTAGCTTAGATAAGTTCAATATATGATAGTTCACAATGTGTTAGTTTCAAAGTATACTCTCATGAAATATATGAGTTTCTACGTGTAGGCTTCAGATGAGCTGAGGTAGGATAACAGCTTTTGCTTGCAGCTTCACTAGGTATATCATTGGACATCCCTTATGAATCCTAGTCTTAATTTAAAAAAAGGGGTCAGGATTGGGATTAGGGATGGGACGGGAGAAAGGAATGGTGCCCAACCACTTGGACGTTCGGAGATTGAACGCCGACCTGCATGAAACATGACCGTCGCGTTACCGTCCAGCCCAAGTAGTTGGTCGAGTAAACCAAAGGATAAGGGAGCAGAACAACTGACGATCTAATATATTAAGGCGCCTGGAGAAGACATATAGGAGGAGGGAAGAGGAGGGCAGGAGGGAAGAGGAGGGCAGGAGACCAGGACCCAAGATGGACGTTCACAGCACTAACTGTTAGTAAAAGTACGCTCTCTGAGCCGAGAGAGCGAGTGGCCTAAGTATAGACGGTGAAACATTAAATTATTACCTACAGCTGGCAACACTGGCAGAGCAGCATGGCAACCAGTTACTGTATGCTGACGTAACCACTACAGCTGGCAACACTGGCAGAGCAGCATGGCAACCAGTTACTGTATGCTGACGTAACCACTACAGCTGGCAACACTGGCAGAGCAGCATGGCAACCAGTTACTGTATGCTGATGTAACACTACAGCTGGCAACACTGGCAGAGCAGCATGGCAACCAGTTACTGTATGCTGATGTAACCACTACAGCTGGCAACACTGGCACAGCAGCATGGCAACCAGTCACTGTATGCTGATGTAACACTACAGCTGGCAACACTGGCAGAGCAGCATGGCAACCAGTTACTGTATGCTGATGTAACCACTACAGCTGGCAACACTGGCAGAGCAGCATGGCAACCAGTTACTGTATGCTGATGTAACCACTACAGCTGGCAACACTGGCAGAGCAGCATGGCAACCAGTTACTGTATGCTGACGTAACCACTACAGCTGGCAACACTGGCACAGCAGCATGGCAACCAGTTACTGTATGCTGATGTAACACTACAGCTGGCAACACTGGCACAGTAGCATGGCAACCAGTTACTGTATGCTGATGTAACACTACAGCTGGCAACACTGGCACAGCAGCATGGCAACCAGTTACTGTATGCTGATGTAACCACTACAGCTGGCAACACTGGCAGAGCAGCATGGCAACCAGTCACTGTATGCTGATGTAACACTACAGCTGGCAACACTGGCACAGCAGCATGGCAACCAGTCACTGTATGCTGATGTAACCACTACAGCTGGCAACACTGGCAGAGCAGCATGGCAACCAGTCACTGTATGTTGATGTAACACTACAGCTGGCAACACTGGCACAGCAGCATGGCAACCAGTCACTGTATGCTGATGTAACACCTACAGCTGGCAACACTGGCACAGCAGCATGGCAACCAGTTACTGTATGCTGATGTAACACTACAGCTGGCAACACTGGCACAGCAGCATGGCAACCAGTCACTGTATGCTGATGTAACACTACAGCTGGCACAGCAGCATGGCAACCAGTTACTGTATGCTGATGTAACACTACAGCTGGCAACACTGGCACAGCAGCATGGCAACCAGTTACTGTATGCTGATGTAACCACTACAGCTGGCAACACTGGCACAGCAGCATGGCAACCAGTTACTGTATGCTGATGTAACACTACAGCTGGCAACACTGGCACAGCAGCATGGCAACCAGTCACTGTATGCTGATGTAACACCTACAGCTGGCAACACTGGCACAGCTGCATGGCAACCAGTCACTGTATGCTGATGTAACCACTACAGCTGGCAACACTGGCACAGCAGCATGGCAACCAGTTACTGTATGCTGATGTAACACTACAGCTGGCAACACTGGCACAGCAGCATGGCAACCAGTCACTGTATGCTGATGTAACACCTACAGCTGGCAACACTGGCACAGCTGCATGGCAACCAGTCACTGTTCAAATGATGTAAACAAGTCCAAAGAGGAAGGAAAGACTATGATCAAAAGTGCAAATTGGACGGAAGGAGCCATTTAAGAAGCAGACGCCAGAGGCATCCTTGCCTCAGTAAGTATGCCGCCTCATGCGCCTAGTCTCGCTTCATTGCCTGGGTGGGGGAGGGGATGGGGGGGGGGGGAGAATGCCTAAATGATTGATGAGTTGAAATTATGCCGATTGATGTAGTCAGACTAAGCTAGCTGAGGAGGGTAAACTTAACCTTCAAATGAAGTCAATCTAAGCCCACTTATAAAGTCAAACAGCGCCGGCTTTTGAAGTCACTCTTAAGCTAATCAAACCTAACATATCTTGGTCACATATTTTAACAATGTGGAAAAAGTATCTCGTACACTTCCACGGACTGATGACATTATTCGTGAAGTCTCACGTCGTGTTAAAACGTTCGACTGAGTAATGATTGCAAAATTGCAATATTATGGGCTAAATACATTACTAACATCAATAAAAACAATCATTCACTGCAAGATGTTGTTGATTCCAGCAAAAACCAGCGTTTTCTCTCTTTATTATGTAAATCATAGTATATATGCAAATAAAAGAAAAGTTACCGTAGCAACTTTTACACAAACACTACATTAAACAGAGAACCCAAACAATTAATTTCACAATACAAGTATAAAACACACGCACCCAGTGAACAGATCACAGACGTGCACAAATGTTTCACCAAACCCACACAAATTTAACCCCGATAAGGTACGTAAACCACATAACACCTTCACCACAACATAATATACATAAAGAAAATAAAATCCACTCACCAGAGACCTCAACAAGTGGAGATCGTTATAACTCACCAAAATGAATAAAACACAATAATACACAATAACGGGGAATCCAACAGAAACAAACATACAGCATTAACCAAATATAAATTTAAACAATAAATCTGAACACAAGTAAATGAAATTGGCAGACACTTGACTGGAATGTACAGCATTCCTAACGAATGAAAGCATTACACAACACAAAACACAATCACAAATCATCCGAACCAAGCAAGAAAGGGAGTCATGTCCGAGTCTTGCAATAGGACACAAACACACATACCTACAGTATCAATCTTGCCTTACAAGCTTGATAGAATTCTACGATGAGGTGACAAAGATTAAGTAAGCAAGAGAAGGATGGGCGGACTGCATTTTTGTGGACTGTCGGAAAGCCTTTGACACAGTACCCCATAAAAGGCTGATGCATAAGCTGGAGAAACAGGCAGTAGTAACTGGTAGGGCGCTACAGTGGATAAGAGAGTACCAAAGCAATAGGAAGCAGAGAGTTACAGTGAGGGGTGAGACCTCAGATTGGCGTGAAGTCACCAGAGGAATCCCACAGGGCCCTGTACTCGGTCCTATCCTGTTTCTGATATATGTAAATGATCTCCCAGAGGGTATAGACTCATTCCTCTCAATGTTTGCTGACGACGCCAAAATTATGAGAAGGATTAAGACAGAGAAGCACAGCTTGAGGCTTCAAGAAGACCTGAACAAGCATCAGGAATGGTCGAACAAATGGCTGTTAGAGTTTAACCCAAGCAAATGTAATGTAATGAAGATAGGGGTAGGAAGCAGGAGACCAGATACATGGTATCATTTGGGAGATGAAATACTTCAAGAGTCAGAGAGAGAGATAAAGACCTGGGGGGTTGATATCACGCCAGACCTGTCCCCTGAAGCTCATATCAAGAGGATAACATCAGCAGCATATGCCAGGTTGGCTAACATAAGAACGGCCTTTAGAAACTTGTGCAAGGAATCTTTCAGAACATTATATACCACATATGTCAGACCAATCCTGGAGCATGCGGCTCAAGCATGGAGTCCATATCTAGTCAAGCATAAGACTAAACTGGAAAAGGTTCAAAGGTTTGCCACCAGACTAGTACCCGAGCTGAGAGGTATGAGCTACGAGGAGAGACTACGGGAATTAAACCTCACTTCGTTGGAAGACAGAAGTCAGGGGGGACATGATCACCACATTCAAGATTCTCAAGGGAATCGACAGGGTTGATAAAGACAGACTATTTAACACAAGGGGCACAAGCACTAGGGGACACAGGTGGAAACTGAGTGCCCAAATGAGCCACAGAGATATTAGAAAGAACTTTTTTAGTGTCAGAGTGGTTGACAAATGGAATGCATTAGGAAGTAATGTGGTGGAGGCTGACTCCATACACAGTTTCAAGTGTAGATATGATAGAGCCCAGTAGGCTCAGGAACCTGTACACCTGTTGATTGACAGTTGAGAGGCGGGACCAAAGAGCCAGAGCTCAACCCCCCGTAAGTACAACTAGGTGAGTACAACTAGGTGAGTACATAGTAATCAAGGAGTACGACATCAGTGTCACGGAGGAAACCTGGCGCCTGGCAGCGGTGTGAGCGCAAACAAGACCTACAGAACGCGGATTGCTTCATAAACTCACCTATTGTACACTTGGGGGTTGAAGTGGCAGGTAAGTGTCGGTCTCTTGTGTCAATCTAACGGTGTACAGTGTTCATTTAGTATAAATTTTAGTCTTGGATATAAGCTAAATTAACTCAAACGAATCTCGAGAAATATACGGCTCATTGTTACGGCCCTTGACCTCTGGGAATGGTTCCTCTGTTGCAGTTGGTAAACATATAATATCATACGGCTGTGCCTCAATAAGTGTCTAGGGGTGAATTGAAAATGCAACTGCTTACTTAACAAAGCAATATACTTAAGGTAAGGGTAACGAAGAACATACAAATAACAAATGGAAAAATGCAAGTAGCCAGAAATATTAATACACCAGTAATTATTCTTACAATATCGTTATATAAACACAGAACATTTCTTTACAACATAAATGAATAGATGGGTAAGCACATAATAGTCTAACCAGGAAATCAGCTTTGTAAACTAAGTAATAAAACAAAAATCCACAAACTTAGCTTAGCACATGTCTCCACCCGCCAGCTCTACCCACGCGACTGCCGTTCCTCCAGCCTGCACGGCATGGCGTCTACCACAAGACCAAACTAAAGTCACATGAACTCTCCTGGTACTCTGCTATCAGAGAGTAGTACTTAAGAACATAATTATAATTAAACTTATGTGTATATAACACTGCTAAGGTGTAAAAGAATTTAAGTACAATCAATAACAGGAAAAATTTCAATGGTGGAACATTGACGCTAGCTTGAATACACGGCCCGCCACTGGAGCAATCCCAAATATGGTCATCCCCCCAGTGAGCCGCCACTGACTTCCCCCACAGGAATGAACATGCAAATAGCCTAACACAATATTCAATACAGGCACACTACAACATGCTACAATTAAATCAAACATAATAATACTGAAATACAACTGGATACCATGTTATATTTACTTAAGGGAAAAAGAAATAATGGACATACATATTTAGCATGATGAATGTTAGAATCAAACACAGATTCGTAACACTCATCTGGGACTAGTTTTTCACACATAGGTGAGAAAGTAGTCGCCACCAACCCCCCCCCCGCCCACACACCTTCCTACCCACCCCCTCACCCTTATCCCTCCGCCACACACACACACACACACTATAGCACACCCCTCCATAGACCCAGCCACCAGCTACCCCAAGTCCCTTCCCCTCACCCTCCAGCTCTGTCCATCCCCACCACCCCTCCCCTCTCCCCCTCTTTCCCTCACCATAACTTCTCCAAAACATACAAACACACACACACATACACACACAGGCTACCACCAACTCCTCACCTCAAGACATTGAGTCACCACCCCTTCTCAAACAGCCCACACACACACACACACACACACACACACACACACACACACACACACACACACACACACACACACACACACACACACACACACACACACTCTCTCTCTATGGGGCCTCGTAGCCTGGTGGATAACGCGCAGGACTCGTAATTCTGCGGCGCGGGTTCGATTCCCGCACGAGGCAGAAACCAATGGGCAAATTTTCTTTCACCCTAAGTGCCCCTGTTACCTAGCAGTAAATAGGTACCTGGGAGTTAGTCAGCTGTCACGGGCTGCTTCCTGGGGTGTGTGTGTGTGTGGTGTAGAAAAAAAAAAAATAGTAGTTAGTAAACAGTTGATTGACAGTTGAGAGGCGGGCCGAAAGAGCAAAGCTCAACCCCTGCAAAACACAACTAGTAAACACACACACACACACACACACACGTGTATCACAAACAGGATTTGGTACCTAGGGGATAGGTCTGACCATACTAATATCAGCCACCCTCCTCCTCTCCCTCTCCCTTCTCACTCTCCCACTCACAGTGTATCTCTCTCTCTCTCTCTCTCTCTCTCTCTCTCTCTCTCTCTCTCTCTCTCTCTCTCTCTCTCTCTCTCTCTCTCTCTCTCTCTCTCGCTCTCTCTCTCTCCCATCTCCCTCCCTCCCTCTCCTTTCCTTTTCACTCTATCTCAACCCTCTCCCTCTTGCTCCATCTCTCACTTTTGCCCTCCACGATCTCTCCCCCCCCCCCTCCTCACTTCTCTTGCTTCTCTGGATCTCTTTCTCATCCCCCCCTCTCTCTCTCTCTCTCTCTCTCTCTCTCTCTCTCTGCCCCCCCTCCTGGCAAACCCTATCAAGACATAGTAGGAACAGTGACAAACATGGCAGCGAGGACTTCCAAGGGAACAGGGAAAAGTCAGTGTGACCAAATGAAGGAAGTGTTTGTCCATGTCTTGGAGGATATCAGAAGGGAAATGCAGGAAATGAATAATACAATAAGCAACCTGCAAAGCAAGCTGACAGCAGCAAAAGAGGAGATTAAAACCCTTAAAGAGAACAATACTGAGACGCAGGCTCAGATAATCATTCAAAGAGAAGATAAACATGGTACATTGGAAGGGACTACAATAGTACAAGCAACATTTGCAGAAATGCTAAAAAATAACAAAGAAGTAATGTCCACAGTGAGGTAGGTAGCCATGAAAGCAGCCACCTCACAGGAAGCAGCAAAGGCCACTAGTGGTAGCTGTGGGTATTAAAGAGCAGGATGGCTCCAATAGGATAGAATGGAACGATAAGAACAGAGCAGCAGTGATTGAAATACTAAGGAGGCTAGAGATGAAAGGGACTGAACATAGAATTGAGAAGGTTTTCAGGATGGGCTGGTACAACAAGGACAGAGACCGTGTGTTAAAGATAGTGTTTGCAAATGAGGCCACAAAGGAGAAGACTGTAACAAGGAAGAGCCACCTGCAATATGTGGGAGAATTAAAAAAAGTATTCCTCCAGAGGGACATGACGAGGGAGGAGAGAGCCATGGCTGCAGAAGAAAGGAAGAAGCGCAGGGCGAGAGGAGAAAACCAGGAAAACACAGCTCCCAACACAACATCCCCAGGGGTGAGGAGGGAACCTACAACCAGCAACCCAGTGCCACCAGAGGGGAGGGCAACTCCACCCTCCTCTGCATAGAAACTTCCCCCTACCCCAAACCTTCCCTGCCCCCACTCAAATGTTCAGCCAACTCTCCCTCCCTCCTCACCCCACTCCCACCCTGCTACACCTCCCCTACTCCTAACATGCCCCCCTCCCCCCCTTTCCCCCACTGTCCTCCCTCTTCATCCCATACCCTACCTGTCCCTCCTTCACTTGACCCCCCACCCCTCACTCCAGTATCCTAAGAGACCCCGTTACCCACCCCACAAATCCTCATGCCCATGGAACAGCTTGACCCATCAGCAGAATGCTCACCAAGAAGGGAACATGAGAAGGGACAGAAGAAAGTGAGTCTCAAGGCAATGTACACTAACATAGATGGGCTTACAGATAAAACAAATGAACTCGGAGAATGGGTACTTGAAGAAAACCCGGACATAATAGCGCTCTGTACTCGGTCCTATCCTGTTTCTAATATACATAAATGATCTCCCGGAGGGTATAGACTCATTCCTCTCAATGTTTGCGGACGATGCCAAAATTATGAGAAGAATTAAGACAGAGGAGGACTGCTTGAGGCTTCAAGAAGACCTAGGCATACTAAATTAATAGTCGAACAAATGGTTGTTAGAGTTTAACCCAAGCAAGTGTAATGTAATGAAGATAGGTGTAGGGAGCAGGAGACCAGTTACAAGGTATCATTTGGGAGATAAAATTCTTCAAGGGTCAGAGAGAGAGAGAGAAAGACCTGGGGGTTGATATCACGCCAGACCTGTTCCCTGAAACCCATATCAAGAGGATAACATCAGCAGCATATGCCAGGTTGGCTAACATAAGAACGGCATTTAGACACTTGTGTAAGGAATCATTCAGAACTTTGTATACCACCTATATCAGACCAATCCTGGAGTATGCAGCCCCAGCATATAGTCCATATCTAGTGAAGCATAAGACTAAACTGGAAAAAGTTCAAAGGTTTGCCACCAGACTAGTACCCGGGCTGAGAGGTATGAGCTACGAGGAGAGACTACGTGAATTAAACCTCACGTCGCTAGGAGAGAGAAGAGTTAGAGGGGATATGATCACCCACCACGTACAAGATTCTCAGAGGAGGTGACAGGGTAGATAAAGACAGGCTATTTAACATAAGGAGCACACGCACTAGGGGACACAGGTGGAAACTGAGTGCCCAAATGAGCCACAGAGATATTAGAACGAATTATTTTAGTGTCAGAGTGGTTGACAAATGGAATGCATTAGGCAGTCATGTGGTGGAGGCTGACTCCATACAAAGTTTCAAGTGTAGATATGATAGAGTCCAATAGGCTTAGGAACCTGTATACCAGTTGATTGACAGTTGAGAGGTGGGACCAAAGAGCCACAGCTCAACCCCTGCAAGCACAAATAGGCGAGTACAAATAAGTGAGTACATACATCATCACACATTATGCCCCAACACATAAGAGGGTCTAGAACGCATAAAGGCAAAAGAATACACATTACAACGATAGACACCGCCCAATAGAACAACAAGGATGTTGTTGCACCGTTGTATGTGCAATGCTCGGACAAAACAAAACAACAAGTAATATGAAAAACCCACACAGTCAAACACACATCATTCAATCAAAACAACAATGGTTAAGAAAACACACACCTGCAAACACAATCGGAGCCGCAGCCCCAACCCACGAACCAACAATACAGAAAAACGACAGACGCCGGTACACGCTAAACCCTACATCATGTGAGCAGCAGCAACATAAGCTGCCGTGAACCACCAAGCAACGACCCTCGGAAACGACCGCCTCAACCACCACATCGTGTAGCGTAGCTTACCCATCAAACTAGAAATCCACCAACAAAGTTAAAACAAAGTAAAACAACTCCCAACATAGAGTTGGGACTCAATCTCCCCACAATGGATGCAACAAACCGAACCCACAATACCCGACATAAACAAATGGGGATTGGTAGCCAGAGTCTCATGAAGAAGCCAATACATCAACTCCCACTGTTTCGGGTGAGAAACGGCCCCCTCAGAGCGCCCCACACCATCCCCCACTCAAACTCCAGGTACAACCCTTCCACCATGTGATCCACCCGACGCAATAGTACTCAATAGCCCTCACGACAGCTAAAAGAAAAAAAACCTGGATAACAAAGAAAAACCAAAGAAGCAGAACAGCACAGGAGTAAACCCATGGCATAACGAAAGCCACGTCCCGACAACACAGCACCCCCAAAAAGATAAGTCACCGGAATAGAACATGAATACAGAGCCAAGGAGTTAAGACCATCCCCCAACCCGAGCCCACTACGAAAGGCTACCCAAAAAATAGCTAACGACTTCACATACACATTCACAGACCAATCCTATCTTCATCCATACCCTAACACAAGGAGAACCGGCGATCTGGGTGAAAACGACCACACCACACATAACAGAACACAACTTTCTCCAAATCTAGCATGCAGGCCCTGCTCAAAGGAAAACATTGAGCTAAGTACCAGACCTTAGAGAGAACCCTACAATTCACAATAATCACCCACTGATAGAGCATCAAAACCCTCTATGACATCATCCCCACCATCATATTATACAACAACGATTACTCATAAAAACCAAACCAAGTGATACCCAGCACGCGAACAGACTGCATCACGGGAAACAAAGACCCCTCCCAAGACTCCTGGGAAGCACAACTCCCTAACCTCATAATACAAAATTTCCTAAGCCCCCTTGGCCAACTAAAAAATGTGCACTACGTTTTGCACACCACCCACTGAACCCACCGTAGCGACAAAGACAGTCGTATTATTAACATACCAACACACTTGCAGGTCAAATCCATTGGGCAACTTCGGGGAAACGATAGAACCACAAGCCCGCAAAGCCCCGAAACAACAGTTCCTGAAATTTAATATACAAAAGCACCAACAAGGGGCAACTCTGCCGGACCGAGCGTCCAATGGCAAACGGAGTACTAAACAACCCATTCACACCCACCTGACTTCAACATCCCCTATACAACATTCGCACCCTCACCACAAACCGGGAGGCAACCCCCAGCCTCTCCAGAATCCGTAACATAAAGTCACAGGCCACACGGTCGACGACCAGTCTAGATTTAGCAAGGCTTCCTGGAATACAGACCCCGAAATATATAAACAATCTGATCCCGGACCAAGTTGTTACAGTGGACCATCGACCTCCCCGGCACCCCATAAAACTGTTCCCGCTAAACTAGGGAACCGTCCTCCAACCGGAAACGATTCCCATTAACTTAGAGATAACCTTGTAATCTGATAGAGGAGGGTAGTCAGACACCAGTTGGCAAAGAATCTCAAGTCACCAGGCTTAGGGAAAAGCCTTACAAAGACAAGAGATTGGAACTCAGCCATCCGCATGTTTGTGAAACAATACTGAACCACCTCCAAGAAGTCAGACTCAATAATATCCCAACATAAAACATAAAATTCTGCTGGCAGCCCATTATAACCTGACATCTTACCTCTTCCTCAAAGAGCGAACCACATCCCAATCCTCCATGTGACCAACCTCATCCTCCAGAACCGTACAGTCCGACAACGAAACCCAGGAGAGCAAAATCCAAGAAAAAACTCCTCCAGTCCCTGATCTTCCTCCACCCTCTATTAAGATCTTCAAGCTCCCACCGAACATAGAAAATCCGTATTCGACAAAACCGAACCATCAGGCATATGGAGATTAGTCAACAACACCGACTCACGATCCTTCTTCTAGTTCCGAAGACATTCAGGCCATTAAAGTAGCCTGCTCTGAGCACTCTAAACACGTTCTGCACGTGCTCAGCACTAAAACACGTTCCTCAACTCCAGCCCTGACTAGCACCCCAGCAGCCATATCCTCCCTCAACTGACAAATCTGTTCTTTACACAACAAAATCTCGTCAAACCTATCAAACCCCCTATTCACCAAACCATACAAAAGATTCAACCTATCCTAGGGAGCCGGTCGGCCGAGCGGACAGCACACTCGACTTGTGATCCTGTGGTCCTGGGTTCGATCCCAGGCGCCGGCGAGAAACAATGGGCAGAGTTTCTTTCACCCTATGCCCCTGTTACCTAGCAGTAAAATAGATACCTGGGTGTTAGTCAGCTGTCACGGGCTGCTTCCTGGGGGTGGAGGCCTGGTCGAGGACCGGGCCGCGGGGACACTAAAAAGCCCCAGAATCATCTCAAGATAACCTCAAGAAAATATCCTGCAACACATCAGAAAACCAAATCATTCAGCCAATTTCCGCAAAAGTAAGAAACAGCCTCTTAAATTCGCCCTTACACCAGTCCTTCCAGTCCAAGAGACAAGGAAAACACTATTTACGTTTGACCATCAAAACCCCACCGATCCCGAACCAGTTCATAAACCTTTGGACACTGCAGCAAACTACAATTGAGTTCCCACCAGCCCCTCCCCACCCGCACCTGGCTCCGAACACCAACCTCCACAACCACCATACAGTGGTCAGAGAGAGCAACCAGAACCGTAAGAAAGAAGTTCACAGACCCCTCCACCTTATGAACATAACACCAATCCAACTGGGAACCCGAAACACGAGAGACAAAAGTAAACTCCGAAGCACCCACATGAACCTCAACCGCATTCCAAAACCCACAACACGACAGAGTTTCAACCAAGGCAGGGGACACATTCGCAGGTAGAAGACTACTACAGTCCCATGTTGATGTAACGCCATTGAAATCTCCCTCTAAAGCCATAGACCTAGTATCATGTCTCAAATAATGCAATACCTCTGTAGCAAAGACAGCCTCCCTCTCCTGCCGTCGAGCAGAACCAGAAGGAGCATAAATATTCAACAAAGGAATCACCGACTCCAGATACAATATCCACACAAACAGATATTTTGTGTTCAAACATCTCCGTATGCATCACAGAAATCGCCACCCGTTTGGGAATAAAAACTAACGTACCCCACTTTCAACACTCTGGTGGGGTTCAACCAAATCTTATACCGATCTGCTAACCCCTGCAGCATGCCCACATCCCGGACATTATGCTCCTGGATGAAAGCCACGTCGACCCTGTGACGATGAAGCATCGAGTCTAGACCCAACTGGGTCGCCAGAGAATGAAGCCTATTTACATTCAGGGAGGCACAAGTAAGATGGGGAGCCAACGGAAAAAGGAGTGAAACATAAGCGGCTAACTATCGGTTGCGGGGCTGCCCTGACAGAACCGGAATACCACCCGGGTAATCACTAACTGTACCTGGAACATCAGGAGGGCACTGAAAAGGGGTCCATCCCCCTCTGAAGCGGGACGAGAGGCCCCTCTCTTCAACACCAGACGCAAATCAGTTCCATCGCGACTACTGGCACCAGGCTCAATGACCCCTCACCCCGCAATGGGGAATCCACAGGCCAGTTCTGGTGAAAGAGCAATCTTATTCCTACCTTGCTTCGAAAGACCTACTGCAGCATCCACTATCCCCAGCTCATCCTCCATCATCTCCACCAGGTCCTCACATCCATGGGATCGCAACCTGGAAGACCTCTTCCGTCGTTTCTGCTCAGGCACCAGCACAGCCAGAAGCGACATATTTTGTATGAACAAGGGTGTATGCACACCCTCCATAGGAGAAGCATCCGGCAGAACCACCTGAGACGAGGGGCAAACTCTCACCCCCTACAAGCACAACCGGCGGAGCTGTCTCACCTGACTTGCACACCGAATCTGAAAGGAAATCCCTTGGGGGGAGCCTCCTCCACCTCCATGGCAAAGAGACACATAGTGAGCCTCCACCGGAACATAGAGCCATTCAGGCACAACCCTTCAGGCACATCTCCAGCCAGACGCACCGGCGGAACGGTGACCCCTGGAACTATTAAGCGCACCACCTCCACCATGCCCACACCCAGGACACTCTCACTCCCAGGTCATGCAGCCGAAAGGCTCATAAGCAGGACATCACCACCATCCAAGCACCCATGAGAGCTTCTGGGGTCTCGACAGAGGGAAAATTAGCCTCCCAGAAAATATTCACCCCATCAGCTGCACGAACCAAGCATGCCGCTGCCAGGAGACCAGGCAACCCACACCGAAAACACATATGGGGCTGGCCCAATTACAGGCAGTGGATGTTAAATCCTATCAATAAAACTGAAGATGGCACATCCCAGTCTAGGGACATCAGCTGAGTCCTGGTGCCAGCAAGCCGCCCTGTACAGTATTCAGCAGAGACCTTGTTCCACCTGATGCTGAACACTTTCCCGAAACGTCCGAACAGTCGGGCCAAAATCCCATCCGGCATTTCAAAAGGAGCATCCTGCACTGCAACGAACGTTGTTGTTACACTCAGGTTGACCACCTTGATGGCGCCCACTCCTCCAGGCAGCAGGATGGAGCGACCTTCACCTCAATAGATAAACTCCTGGAACACACTACAGCTGGAATTTCATCACCACACGCTGGTCCCTAATGAGCTGGATCCCAAACAAGTTCGCAATCTTGACACGTAGTACATCATCGAGAGCCACTACAGGCCACTGTCCAAAAAGGAAGAAAACTCCAGTCCAGCCGATGCCGTCCGCTTAATAGGAGGCATAGTAGACCCTATCCTGGAGAAACCGTACCCCCACACCAGCAGGGCACCAAACAGTCCTCGTAACAATCACACAACCGTCGATTCCAAGCCTTCGGAGCCAACTGCGGAGTGTAATGACACACCCGCACCCTCTGACAGCTAGTCGTGGAATCTGGATTATTGAATTTGAACAAATCGGAAAACGATTTTCTATTTATGTTGCAAAGACAAACTAAACTCACCTGACCTAACCTTTCTAGGCCTAATACCTGCTATCTGAGGCCTAATATAGTACATGTGTGTGTGTGCTATACCAGGCCTAGAATTTTTTTTTTCAGAGTGATAAAGAGTAAAAACAGTACAGTACACTGTACAAAGCTTTATCTAATTTCTTAGTATGTCAAAGTTTGCACTATGGTGCACATAGTTACAAAAACTACTATCTAAACAGAATGGGTTGGGCAATACCAATATCAAGCCAGCATTCACAGTAAACTAGTGCCCGATACGGTTTACCGTCAATACTTAGGGGTTGTTATAATTTATTTATTTGATTTATTTATATATATAAATATACGAGAAGGTACATTGGGTTTATGAGAGTACATAGCACTGATGTTTTTACATTCTTGCAAAGACACTAACATGCATAGCGTTTTGGGCAGGTCCTTCATCTAACAGATAATTTTAAGTAGGTAATTTGTAGCAAAATTTGAAGAATATTAACAGGTATATTGTAAGAAAATTTGAAGAAATTTAATAAGTACATTGTAGTAAAATTTAAGGATTATCAACAGGTACATTGTATCATAATTTGAGGATTATTAATAAGTACATTGTAGTAAAATATGAGTTCAACATAACAACCCTGATATAAGTTGATAGCAGTGATTACAATGGTGAAGTTGCTTATCTTAGTCACATATGTTGGGGGAGTGAGAAGCACAAGATACAATGAAAGTTTGAAGCACTAGGTAGGAAACTATGAGGATGAAATTAGATACTTTTTGGTTTTATGTTTGAATAAGGTATCAGCTTTTTAATTCGTTATCGAGTGAGTTCCATAGACAAGGTCTCTTCATTTGCATAAAGTGTTTACACAGATTTAGTTTGACTCCGGGATATCAAAGATATATTTATTTCTGGTGTGGTGATTATGGGTTCTATTAAATCTGTCAAGGAAAAGTTTCTGATCAGGATTTATCATTTATCATAAAAGGATTCTGATCAGTATCTAGGAACAAAGTTTTGTACATGTAAATGGCACAAGAGAATGTGTGGAGTGAGTTTATGTTTAGCATGTCTAGGGATTTAAACAGAGGGGCTGTGTGTTGTCTGAAAACAGAGTTAGTTATTGTTCTGATAGCAGATTTTTGCTGGGTGATGATGGGCTTTAGGTAGTTTGCAGTTGTTAAATCCCATGCACAGATACCGTATGTAAGATAGGGATAGATTAGTGAGTAGTATAATAAGAGGAGAGCAGCGTTTGGAATATGATATCTGATGTTAGAAAGTATACCGACCGTTTTTGAGACTTTTTTTTTTTGGGTTATGTGTTGTATGTGGGTGCTGAAGTTGAGTCTCTTGTCTATGTATTGGCCAAGTAACTTTCCATCATTTATATTACTGATGTTAAATTGTCTATCTGAAGCTGAATTTCATTTGATGATTTGCTTCCAAATAAAATGTAGTTGGTCTTTTTTATGTATAGTGTGAGTTTGTTGGTTGATATTCATCAGTGGACTTTTTAATTTCGTTATTGTTACGGTATCGACACCATCGTCGGAGTGTGGAGTGGCAATTTCAGCTCCATCTATGGGTCTGCACTCCAACTCCCCTAGTATGTAGGGGAGTTGGCAGGCGTTATGTAGGCAACACCATCTATTGGTGGTGGCGTGGTATCGGTGGAAGGCTCCAGTTTCCTGCGTCAGTCAGAAAGAGAGGTTGATGTGGATGGCCTCTGGTGGGTGGAGTATCGAGATCAGGGCCATCTAGGTTGTGGCTACAAGGCACAATGTCAATTCCCTGGTGAGTGGGTGTTATCCTAGAGTCACCCAGTGTACTGTCTATCTAAGTAATGACGTTTTATGTTCACAGAGGTGACGTAAGCAGCCGATTGCACCGAGGAAGGCAGATACCTTGGGTAGTCGAACTCTTGACCTGGTCCTGGGATGAGAACTAAGTGGTCGTCGTCAGTCAAGAGCAGTGTTCTTACTGCTGATGTGTGCAGTGTTGTTTGGACCGACGTAGCCAAGATTGGCCAGGAAGAGTTACACGATGACAGTGGTGCATCTGTCGTGAAGTGCTGCTAGCAAGACGCTAGAGACGTCTGCCAGGGTGTTAGCAACCTCTGTATTTGTTTGCTTGAGACCCCTATCAGGGTGTTGTTGAACCCTCTGCCAGTGTGTGTATCCGGAGAGCGGAAGTGGGGGTATTGGTACATCGTGTATGAAAATACAGTGTGTGTGGACTGGCCCATGGGGAAGGTGAACTCGCCGGTGTTTGCCGATAGGTGTGTATGACGCGTACCTGGGAACTGGAGTCACCGGAATTGATGAACACTGAAAATGTGTCTTGTGTGAAATAAGCACTTTGTACATACGTATAGTAATAGTGTAATATAATATATTAATATATATAGTGGTGGTGAATATATTGAAGGGAATTGTGCATGGCTTATCCCTGCCCCCCCCCCTTATTACTTATTTACAACATTATTTAGTGTGTGTGGGTTGGGGGTCTGAGTAGATAGATGTAGGTAGTATCGTCAGCAAATAGAATAGATTTAAGAATGTTAGAGATATTAGGCAGATCATTGATGTATATAAGAAATGCGGGAGGTTCTAGGATGCTGCCCTGTGGTACTCCTGCAGATAATGATAGAGTGGGAGAGGCTATGTCATTGATGGCTACATATTGATGTCTGTCACCAAGATAGGATTGAATTTAGTTCAGGGGCCAGGCTTCGGATTCAATAATGGTGAAGTTTAAGTGAGATGTAGTTATGGTTTACGGTATATGAGTTGTTGTTGGCTGATGCGGAGTAAATAAGGCACTTGGAGGGAAGATGCTCACCATTACCATCATCGTCACTCTCACCATCATCAATATCACCTTTATCATCGATATTACTATAACCATCATCTGTCACCATCTCTCCATTATCTTTATTATTACCATCACCACCATCATCTCTATTACTATTAGCCTCGTCATCATCTTCATTATCATCATCACCATCAGCATAATCACTACTATTCCCATTAAGATCATTATCACTATTATCAGTCATCAACATCACTATCGCCTTTGCCATCAACACCACCATTTCGACTACCTCCCATCATTATCACCAACATCATAACATCATCACTAACAATGTCATCACTATCTTCATCAGAATCACAATTACTTTCAACATTATAACAAACCCAATCTCATCATCATCGAATTTACCATTACCACCATCATAATTACCATCACTAGCATCATCATCATCACTATCATCGCCTTCACCTTCGCTGAAGGACTTAAGATTCAAGCAGCTACCAGCTCAAGACGTTCCTCTCGTGTGAGGAAGTATACACCAATGCTCCACGACTCAAAGCGTATGTTTGTAAGGGAGCATTGCCGCCTTCACCCCTGCCGTTCACAGGTAAACACTATTGTTGACAGTGGCCAGGGGCCAGATTCACGAAAGTACTGACGCAAGCACTTACGAACCTGTACATCTTTTCTCAATCTTTGGCGGCTTTGTTTCCAATTATTGAACAGTTAATGAGCTCCGAAGCACCAGGAGGCTGTTTATAACAATAACAACAGTTGATTGTGAAGTTTTCACGCTTGTAAACTGTTTAATAAATGTAACCAAAGCCGTCAAAGATTGAGGAAAGATGTACACATTCGTAAGTATTTGCGTAAGTGCTTTCGTGAATCTGGCCCCAGGCTGGGTGGTACTGGGGCGCGCGCGGATAGGTCGGCGAGCCACACTGTCGTTACTGCACCTGGTAACCTTTACCCCCCCGTCACTAATAATTTTTGGAAGTTTAGGACCTGACTTGGTCACTTACAGTCTTGCCCTGAAGGGTGAGGGGAAGCCCTACATGCAGAGCGATAAAGGAGCTTCTTAGAAGGGAAATGTAGGCCAACCAGGTGGGTGTACGTATTTGGTGTCTCTGAGTTTATATGTGGAAATCATTTTACGACCTCCGTTGGCGGGAAGTGAATAACTCCAGACACAGGTGTGACTCGGGCATTAGGTAGGGCAATGTACCCATCCTGTCCTCTTATAAAGAACGTTGCATTGTGATCGTATGCGTTACATAAGGCTAAAAATTGTCGTACTTGAACATGGAAGCAGGTCGCGAAAGTGACGTACTGTCCCGTTTTCTGTTTTGGGTCCTCTTAGGTTAGGAGAGACCACTTTAAATTGACCGTTTTCTTGACGTTGGGAGCCTTAGGAGGACGGGCTGATGTAACAGGCCTCACTACACTGAGTCACATTGAAGAAGTCAGAAAGAAATAGAACACGGAAGCATATCTCGGGTAGATTACGAGGGACAATGCTAGCTCGTAAGACAGGCACAGAAGAAAACTGCCATCAAGGCAGCACCAAGTCCTCCTACCAGCAAAACACCAGACTTTATCGAACTAGAGAGGACAACACCAGTCAATGTCAAAGACAATGTTCCTATTTTTTATTATTATTTATATATACACGAGTTCTTACATTCTTGTACAGCCACTAGCACGTATAGAGTTTCGGGCAGGTCCTTAATCCTAATTTTCCCGGAATACAACCCCGTCAAATCGTTAAACAACCCAGGTATCCGTTCACTACTGGGTGATCAGAGGATACAGTTAAGGATTGGCGCCAAGTAAATCCTCGCCGTTCAGGATACAAACCCAGTCCAAAGCGCTCGCGAAACGCCAGGCAAGTATGTTACAACTTCGTCACGGGGACTGCTAAAAATTCCTGTCCAAAATCCAGCCACAGGACAGTATGGAACAGAAGAGGACAGCATATGTCACACACCAGCCAGTGACAGACACTGCATGTCTTCAAAAGTTCAAGATAGTGTAGACAGACGATTTCCCAACGGCTTATGTAGTAACAACAATAGAAATGAAGCACCTAGAACTGAAATTTTTTATCAAAGATGACCTAAAGGAGAAATTATAATAACACCAACAAGAGACTGCAGATCTCACGGAAACAATAACCGTCCCGCAAGGAAAACTGATATCCATGGAAAAGCCGAGTCCATGAGACGGACACAAACGAGTTATTCTGGTAGGATACCCAGTCGACTTCCCAGTAGGTCCAGTACTGGAGAATGAGCTAACCTTAAATGCGGAGCAACGCTGCCACAAAAAAATCTCCGCAATTGGCTTGTTGAGTTTGAAGCTGGATGTCCCTTGTGTGTGTTACATTTGACCACTTCTTTAAATGGTGAGTCAAGATGAACATAATGTAACAACACATAAGAGTTCAACATCCACCAGCAACAACTAAGTGATGGTCATTCAGATGTACAAATTTGAACAACGCAAGAGAGCGAACGCTAGTCGCATCAAACTGTCACGATGCGACACTAATTGTCAAGTGGAGAATATAGGGGTCGATTTCGAAGAAGAATTATACAAGTACATCGAACAGCAACGGAGTGGAACGTACTGTGTGGAACGTACAAACTCTTGGAAAGAAAAACCACATTCCACAGGAAGCTGCGTTCAGTAGAAAAGCAGATATCGTCGTTTTTGAGCAACCCAAGCCCAAAATCCTTCAGATCAGTTGGATATCTACAATACATTATACCTTATGAACAGGGTATCTCATTACCGTATCACAGAGGATTATTGATCCTCGCCAGAAACACCACACATAGTAAGAAAATACTTAGATTTGTAGGGGGGGATGAAGTAGTAAATATTGTTTACACTCAGCTCCTTACACTTACACTCGGCTCCTTACACTTACACTCAGCTCCTTACACTTAGCTCCTTACATTAACACTCGGCTCCTTACACTTACCTCCTTACACTTACACTCGGCTCCTTACACTCGGCTCATTACACTTACACTCAGCTCCTAATATTCAATGTTTACAAGCCCCCTCGACGCAACCCAGAAACAATGCTTCTGGGTTTACACACGAAAATGTAATAATTACCAACGATAAAACGTCAGGGGCAAAGTATGACTGGACCGACCAGTGTTTATGGGCGTTACTTAGTGGAAGTTCACAAAGAAATTCCTGATTACACTTCTTAAGGGACCCACACATACACGTGCAAGGAGCTTCCCTTCACCTAACCTTATTATTAACTACCCTCAAACATCAAGCTGTAGAACTACGGGCTCACCATAGCCCGTGCTACCTGGAACTTTTTGTTCCAGGTAGCGAATCTTAAACAACATCCAGCTGTAACACTAAATATAGAACTATCACCTGGAACATTGTGCACAGCCAAGGCCAACTGAAATATATACCTAAAGAACGCTGTTGTTGTTGTTGTTTTCAGATTTAGCTACTCAGAACGAAGTGTCCATGTAGCACAGGCTATGGTGAGCCCGTAACCTAGAGAACCTTGCAACATGGCTCGTTACACGGACATCAGTACTTGAACATATATTAGACTAATCTCCTGGAATCCTATCTTCCTTCTTGAGGTTATCTTGAGATGATTTCGGGGCTTTAGTGTCCCCGCGGCCCGGTCCTCGACCAGGCCTCCACCCCCAGGAAGCAGCCCGTGACAGCTGACTAACTCCCAGGTACCTATTTACTGCTAGGTAACAGGGGCATTCAGGGTGAAAGAAACTTTGCCCATTTGTTTCTGCCTCGTGCGGGAATCGAACCCGCGCCACAGAATTACGAGTCCTGCGCGCTATCCACCAGGCTACGAGGCCCCTTAAATCAGGGGCCCATCAATCAGGGGCCCCTTAAATCAGGCCCATCCTGCGCCAAACACAGCCGTAACAGTCATCAAAACTAAAGAATTATTATTAGTATCGCAGTGGAGATAAGGAGCAAAACTCACAGAGGCATTATCACCAGAAGGATTAACTCTGCTAAAAGCGATTTTAACTGAAGAAAGACGAGTTACTAGAGAAGTGAGGAATGCAAAATAGTTTCAGTTGTGCCAAATTCTGAACGAACATTTGCCAAGATATCGATCCAGATTATAACCATACCGGGTACACCAGCCTTACAGCACTGCACTCGACAATTACACTAAGCTTATTTGCATAAAGAGCGGGATCATATAACTTCCTGTAGCCGGGTAGAAAGCAACAAGAACACTTGCAACAGGAGGGGTTATCAGCCCTTCACAAGAACACTTGCAACAGGAGGGGTTATCAGCCCTTCACAAGAACACTTGCAACAGGAGGGGTTATCAGCCCTTCACAAGAACACTTGCAACAGGAGGGGTTATCAGCCCTTCACAAGAACACTTGCAACAGGAGGGGTTATCAGCCCTTCACAAGAACACTTGCAACAGGAGGGGTTATCAGCCCTTCACAAGAACACTTGCAACAGGAGGGGTTATCAGCCCTTCACAAGAACACTTGCAACAGGAGGGGTTATCAGCCCTTCACAAGAACACTTGCAACAGGAAGGGTTATCAGCCCTTCACAAGAACACTTGCAACAGGAGGGGTTATCAGCCCTTCACAAGAACACTTGCAACAGGAAAGGTTATCAGCCCTTCACAAGAACACTTGCAACAGGAAGGGTTATCAGCCCTTCACAAGAACACTTGCAACAGGAAGGGTTATCAGCCCTTCACAAGAACACTTGCAACAGGAGGGGTTATCAGCCCTTCACAAGAACACTTGCAACAGGAAAGGTTATCAGCCCTTCACAAGAACACTTGCAACAGGAAGGGTTATCAGCCCTTCACAAGAACACTTGCAACAGGAAGGGTTATCAGCCCTTCACAAGAACACTTGCAACAGGAGGGGTTATCAGCCCTTCACAAGAACACTTGCAACAGGAAAGGTTATCAGCCCTTCACAAGAACACTTGCAACAGGAAGGGTTATCAGCCCTTCACAAGAACACTTGCAACAGGAGGGGTTATCAGCCCTTCACAAGAACACTTGCAACAGGAAAGGTTATCAGCCCTTCACAAGAACACTTGCAACAGGAAGGGTTATCAGCCCTTCACAAGAACACTTGCAACAGGAAGGGTTATCAGCCCTTCACAAGAACACTTGCAACAGGAGGGGTTATCAGCCCTTCACAAGAACACTTGCAACAGGAGGGGTTATCAGCCCTTCACAAGAACACTTGCAACAGGAAGGGTTATCAGCCCTTCACAAGAACACTTGCAACAGGAGGGGTTATCAGCCCTTCACAAGAACACTTGCAACAGGAAGGGTTATCAGCCCTTCACAAGAACACTTGCAACAGGAAGGGTTATCAGCCCTTCACAAGAACACTTGCAACAGGAGGGGTTATCAGCCCTTCACAAGAACACTTGCAACAGGAGGGGTTATCAGCCCTTCACAAGAACACTTGCAACAGGAGGGGTTATCAGCCCTTCACAAGAACACTTGCAACAGGAGGGGTTATCAGCCCTTCACAAGAACACTAGCAACAGGAGGGGTTATCAGCCCTTCACAAGAACGCAGCTATATGCTACGCAGACGACTGTGCAGTGACAATAATATGGCGGTAAGGACACTGCACCAAGGGAGGGGGGGCCAATGAAATCACACATTTCATGATCATCCAATAAGGACCAGCTGGAGAACAAGGAGTATTGAACGTCATAAATGCATCTTGGGATCGAGGCAAACTATCGACCTCTTGGAAGGTATCTGACGTAGTTCCGATTCTTTACCGAAACTCCCTGACAATTATAGACTCGTCTCATTAACTTCGTACATTAGAAAAACTGCAGGAAGGTTGGTTGTAAATAGGCAACTGTAGAAGCCGAGCAGAGACCTGCAGCAGCACTTGGCTTCACCAGAAGACGACGGACTGCCAACTGAACACCGACATTACTAACAACAGATAACTCACGCTCGGCCATAATCACCTTTCTCGATAAAAAACTTTATACATGCTGATCAACAATTATGATGGAGTAAAACTGCTGACTTAAAATCAAGACTACATAAGTCATAGGCATGTCAGAGTAGAACTGCAGGACCACGTGTCAGACTGACTACTGCAGGACCACGTGTCAGACTGACTACTGCAGGACACCGTGTCAGACTGTCAACTGCAGGACCACGTGTCAGACTGACTACTGCAGGACCACGTGTCAGACTGACAACTGCAGGACCACGTGTCAGACTGACTACTGCAGGACCACGTGTCAGACTGACTACTGCAGGACACCGTGTCAGACTGTCAACTGCAGGACCACGTGTCAGACTGACTACTGCAGGACCACGTGTCAGACTGACAACTGCAGGACCACGTGTCAGACTGACTACTGCAGGACCACGTGTCAGACTGACTACTGCAGGACCACGTGTCAGACTGACTACTGCAGGACCACGTGTCAGACTGACAACTGCAGGACACCGTGTCAGACTGTCAACTGCAGGACCACGTGTCAGACTGACTACTGCAGGACCACGTGTCAGACTGACAACTGCAGGACCACGTGTCAGACTGACAACTGCAGGACCACGTGTCAGACTGACTACTGCAGGACCACGTGTCAGACTGACTACTGCAGGACCACGTGTCAGACTGACAACTGCAGGACCACGTGTCAGACTGACTACTGCAGGACCACGTGTCAGACTGACTACTGCAGGACACCGTGTCAGACTGTCAACTGCAGGACCACGTGTCAGACTGACTACTGCAGGACCACGTGTCAGACTGACTACTGCAGGACCACGTGTCAGACTGACTACTGCAGGACCACGTGTCAGACTGACTACTGCAGGACCACGTGTCAGACTGACTTCTGCAGGACCACGTGTCAGACTGACTACTGCAGGACCACGTGTCAGACTGACTACTGCAGGACCACGTGTCAGACTGACTACTGCAGGACCACGTGTCAGATTGACTACTGCAGGACCACGTGTCACACTGACTACTGCAGGACCACGTGTCAGACTGACAACTGCAGGACACCGCGTCAGATTGACAACTGCAGGACACCGTGTCAGACTGACTACTGCAGGACCACGTGTCAGACTGTCAACTGCAGGACCACGTGTCAGACTGACTACTGCAGGACCACGTGTCAGACTGACTACTGCAGGACCACGTGTCAGACTGACTACTGCAGGACCACGTGTCAGACTGACTACTGCAGGACCACGTGTCAGACTGACTACTGCAGGACCACGTGTCAGACTGACTACTGCAGGACCACGTGTCAGACTGACTACTGCAGGACCACGTGTCAGACTGACAACTGCAGGACACCGTGTCAGACTGACTACTGCAGGACCACGTGTCAGACTGACTACTGCAGGACCACGTGTCAGACTGACTACTGCAGAACCTCGTGTCACACTGACTACTGCAGGACCACGTGTCAGACTGACAACTGCAGGACACCGTGTCAGACTGACAACTGCAGGACACCGTGTCAGACTGACTACTGCAGGACCACGTGTCAGACTGTCAACTGCAGGACCACGTGTCAGACTGTCAACTGCAGGACCACGTGGCAGACTGACAACTGCAGGACACCGTGTCAGACTGACAACTGCAGGACACCGTGTCAGACTGACAACTGCAGGACACCGTGTCAGACTGTCAACTGCAGGACCACGTGTCAGACTGCCAACTGCAGGACCACGTGTCAGACTGACAACTGCAGGACCACGTGTCAGACTGACAACTGCTGGACCACGTGTCAGACTGACTACTGCAGGACCACGTGTCAGACTGACAACTGCAGGACCACGTGTCAGACTGACCACTGCTGGACCACGTGTCAGACTGACTACTGCAGGACCACGTGTCAGACTGACAACTGCTGGACCACGTGTCAGACTGACTACTGCAGGACCACGTGTCAGACTGACAACTGCAGGACGCCGTGTCAGACTGACAACTGCAGGACACCGTGTCAGACTGACAACTGCAGGACCACGTGTCAGACTGTCAACTGCAGGACCACGTGTCAGACTGCCAACTGCAGGACCACGTGTCAGACTGACAACTGCAGGACCACGTGTCAGACTGACAACTGCAGGACCACGTGTCAGACTGACTACTGCAGGACCACGTGTCAGACTGACAACTGCAGGACCACGTGTCAGACTGACCACTGCTGGACCACGTGTCAGACTGACTACTGCAGGACCACGTGTCAGACTGACAACTGCTGGACCACGTGTCAGACTGACTACTGCAGGACCACGTGTCAGACTGACAACTGCAGGACCACGTGTCAGACTGACCACTGCAGGACCACGTGTCAGACTGTCAACTACAGGACACCGTGTCAGACTGACAACTGAAGACCACGTGTCAGACTGACAACTGCAGGACACCGTGTCAGACTGTCAACTGCAGGACCACGTGTCAGACTGTCAACTGCAGGACACCGTGTCAGACTGACAACTGCAGGACACCGTGTCAGACTGACAACTGCAGGACCACGTGTCAGACTGTCAACTGCAGGACCACGTGTCAGACTGTCAACTGCAGGACACCGTGTCAGACTGACAACTGCAGGACACCGTGTCAGACTAACAACTGCAGGACACCGTGTCAGACTGTCAACAGCAGGACCACGTGTCAGACTGTCAACTGCAGGACCACGTGTCAGACTGTCAACTGCAGGACACCGTGTCAGACTGACAACTGCAGGACACCGTGTCAGACTGACAACTGCAGGACACCGTGTCAGACTGTCAACTGCAGGACCACGTGTCAGACTGTCAACTGCAGGACCACGTGTCAGACTGTCAACTGCAAGACACCATGTCAGACTGACAACTGCAGGACACCGTGTCAGACTGACAACTGCAGGACCACGTGTCAGACTTGTAACACTGTAAAGTGTTTTGGTTTAGTTCATTTAAAATATATATATAGTACATGAGTCACAGACAGGGATTTGGAAAGGCGCCAGGTTGTCGGCCTGAGATCTCACACCTCAAAGCGTTAATGACCTCAAGTGACCTGAGGTCAGATCATGAGAATTTCACCTTGCTTCCGCTAATCTTATAATTGGAGCCTGGTAGCCTTCAAACATGCCGACGTTTAAGGAGTGGCTTGGTAGAAAGCCAGAGGCTATCTACTTGTGGGCGGAGTTAGCTACTAGGTTCCCCAATATATACTCGGAGAACTATCGATTCGAGAGCATTAAGAATAGGAGACCAGCCAGCGGAGCAGAGCAGAGGCCAGCCGTCGAGATAGGCCGTCATCAGACGGGGGGGGGGGGGGGTGACGCTGCCTGAAAATTGCAGACTCCCCCCCCCCCTCTCTATTCAACTTAGACTCAGTCCTCGGTGAGTGAACATTTAGGTGACTTGGTCGTGTTTTACAAGTGTTGTGTGATGATCAGGGGCAGTCAGTTGTAGTGTTCTCAGATTCTTGGAGGATGACTCACTTTGAATATTAATCTTTAACATTTTAATTGGATTGCTTAAGTTATGATACTTATCATGAAAAATATAATTGTTGAATTTATTATTTAAATGGACTTTATTTTGTTCCCTAGAGATTTTGAGTTGAGGTGAGAAAGCCTCTGTGGTTACTGGTTTCATGGTTTAGAATGAGTACATGATAAAGATGGGACAGATTAATAATGACCTCTTGATAACATCTTTTGAGAATTTTGTGATACAGACAAGTTCCATTCCTTGTCTTGTATGTGATGATCTAGAATGGATGGTGGCAGCATTTCGTCTTCTACTATCTACTTTTCTACTTCTACTATCTACTCTTCTACTTCTACCTATCTATTCCTCTCCCTCCACCCCTCTCTAAACTCTCACTTTCAACTAATGACCCTCCTCGCTCCTCCCACCTCCCTACCTCTCACCCCAAACCCTCACTAATTACTTCACTATTCATTTCTTTCCTTTCGGTTCCTCTTATACGTTTGTGGCAATGATTATGTATTCTAGAGTTCTCTCTAGAGTTTCGGGTAACTGATTAAGTGACGGCGCCTTGTAGTCTTAGCACCTAGGTAGTCAAATACCGAGGTTACAAGGTGTTGAACGAGAGAGGTTGCCTTAGGAACTCTGGAGGGGCTCTAGAATAGCTAGCTAACTGGGGACGGGATAACGGACTAGAGAGAGCTGTTTCCCCCGGCCTCGTTAGTTAACTGGGGGGGGTGGAATAATGGACTAGATAGAGCTATTTCCCCCACCCCCCGTTACAATGATGGCAGCGGTGTTGAACAATGTTTAAGGTATTGGTGTTCATTTAACATTGTTCAGTCCCACGTGTCGTTTTGCTGCTCAGGCGCTATCAGGGAGATCTTGACAGGTGTTTAATATTCGTGATTTAGCGAGCTTTTTCCAGGTTAGGAGATAGTGATTCTCTGGCGTTGTGGTTTAGTGATTTTGTGAGTTGTGAAGTTCAGGGAATGTTCACCAGAACTTGCGAGTGTAGTGATTTATGTTAGTGATAAGATTTGGTGATTTTGGAACTTAGCGGTTGGTGGGTAGTGGAGGTCACCTGAGTGTGACAGGTGACCTCGCATGTCCCAGGGGGACACCCAGCCACCGCTGGTCTCCAGGTCAGTGGGGAGTGGCAGGTGTAGTTCTTAAGTAGTTTTAAGTGGTGGTTCTGCTCAGATTATTGCGATCGACTGTTTTACTCCATTTGAACGCAATAACCCGAGGTGTACTGGTTTTGTACAGCATACTAGGGGGAGGCTTAGTATGTCAGTAGACTTCACGTTGGGGACGCTCGACGTTAGATAGTCTGGTCACAGGGGTGACAACAGTTTGGAGTTGTTGACCGGCGGAGAAGCTAGGGAAACACTCTGGGTCACGTAGGTGGCTGTAGGTTAAGGGTGGGAGTAACGGCGGTTTAAGTACTTAAGATTAAGAACGGTACAGTTAAGTTAGGCTAGTGTTTTGTCTATTAGTATTGATATTTTTTGTGGAGATTCATTTAGTGACAAATTACAAGTAGTGATGACCTTATTCTCTCTTCTCTAAACTTTCCTCTGTTACTGTTTTATGTTCCACCAAGTCGGTATCATTCAGTGTTAATTGGATTATTTAAAAAAAAATTTAAGTGTAGTTGTTGCCAGGAGGAGAGCGGTATGATTTGACTGTGTAAACCCTATACAAACTACAGGGTCACACAACATTTGGGAGCACGGTATTGTTGCCTTTTGTTCATTCCCAGGTTGGAGCCAGGAGAGAGGCGCGCACATACAGAAGAGGAAGACGGCTGCCTTATACCACACTCACGGCAGCTCCTCACTACCACCACTCCACTACCTGGAGGTCATGGCTCCACCACCATCACCCCGGGGGGACCCCAAGATGCAGCCCTCTCGGTCGGTCAACATTGGTCTACCCAGTGGACCCCAGGACGGACGGACCCCAGTGGACCCCAAGACGGACGGACCCCCAGTGGACCCCAGGTCGTTCTGCAGACGAACCCAGACGACCCAGTAAAGATGGAAGAGGAACAACAATGACTCCAGTCTGTCCCACCAACATCGATCTACCCAGGATGGACCCCAGGACGGACGGACCCCAATGGACCCCAGGTCGCTTGTCAAAGACCCATGGGAGGAGGAAGAGAGAAGAAAGAAGAGAGAAGAAAGAAGAGGAGAAGATAAGACAAGCTCAGTGAGACACGATGCTTAGTGTCCCTTGCTGGTGTCAGCATCATTGCATGGAGCGTAATTGCAAGACAGGATCGTTTGCCTTAACTGGCCGCCCCTCCAGCAAGCATGTTGCTCTGTTGAGTGATTCTTCCTGTGTCATGCGGACTTGATGTGGCTGTCAGAAGTAGCTCTCTGAAGGAGGCGTGCTGGAGCAACAGGGAGGAGAAGAGTAGGATGGGATTTCTACTGTTGGCAACTATTATAGGAAGGTTTCGAAACTTGTAGTCCCTATAGCTGTGAAAAACCCCAATATACGTCTCTCATGGTGACTGACGTAGGGCCAATTACAGATCAGCTGGGACAACCGAATTCCACGGTCCTGTGCGCAGTTCAAGTAGTAACGGCTTCCTGGTTGGCCAAGGGTTGTTGTGCGTTAACGATGGAGAAGTGACGGAGGCAGTTGTGTTGAAGAAATGTGGTACAGGATTATCTACAAGACCAAGCAGTGACGTCGCCCAGCCAGAGAAAATGGACGTCTGTCTACATATTTCATTTTTAGAGTAGGATGATGTATATTTGTTTAGCTAGGATGTATTTTTTTTTCGTTAATAAAGTTGTTGCACACAGCTAGCTTGCTTTAGCAGTGTGGCAAAAACTTTATTTCGGGGAGAAGGGGAGATGTAACACTGTAAAGTGTTTTGGTTTAGTTTATTTAAAATATATATATAGTACATGAGTCACAGACAGGGATTTGGAAAGGCGCCAGGTTGTCGGCCTGAGATCTCGCACCTCAAAGCGTTAATGACCTCAAGTGACCTGAGGTCAGATCATGAGAATTTCACCTTGCTTCCGCTAATCTTATAATTGGAGCCTGGTAGCCTTCAAACATGCCGACGTTTAAGGAGTGGCTTGGTAGAAAGCCGGAGGCTATCTACTTGTGGGCGGAGTTAGCTACTAGGTTCCCCAATATATACTCGGAGAACTATCGATTCGAGAGCATTAAGAATTATTAGACCAGCCAGTGGAGCAGAGCAGAGGCCAGCCGTCGAGATAGGCCGTCACCAGACGGGGGGGGGGGGGGGGGGTGACGCTGCCTGAAAATTGCAGACTCCCCCCCCCCTCTCTATTCTACTTAGACTCAGTCCTCGGTGAGTGAACATTTAGGTGACTTGGTCGTGTTTTACAAGTGTTGTGTGATGATCAGGGGCAGTCAGTTGTAGTGTTCTCAGATTCTTGGAGGATGACTCACTTTGAATATTAATCTTTAACATTTTAATTGGATTGCTTAAGTTATGATACTTATCATGAAAAATATAATTGTTGAATTTATTATTTAAATGGACTTTATTTTGTTCCCTAGAGATTTTGAGTTGAGGTGAGAAAGCCTCTGTGGTTACTGGTTTCATGGTTTAGAATGAGTACATGATAAAGATGGGACAGATTAATAATGACCTCTTGATAACATTTTTGAGAATTTTGTGATACAGACAAGTTCCATTCCTTGTCTTGTATGTGATGATCTAGAATGGATGGTGGCAGCATTTCGTCTTCTACTATCTACTTCTACTATCTACTCTTCTACTTCTACCTATCTATTCCTCTCCCTCCACCCCTCTCTAAACTCTCACTTTCAACTAATGACCCTCCTCGCTCCTCCCACCTCCCTACCTCTCACCCCAAACCCTCACTAATTACTTCACTATTCATTTCTTTCCTTTCGGTTCCTCTTATACGTTTGTGGCAATGATTATGTATTCTAGAGTTCTCTCTAGAGTTTCGGGTAACTGATTAAGTTACGGCGCCTTGTAGTCTTAGCACCTCGGTAGTCAAATACCGAGGTTACAAGGTGTTGAACGAGAGAGGTTGCCTTAGGAAATCTGGAGGGGCTCTAGAATAGTTAGCTAACTGGGGACGGGATAACGGACTAGAGAGAGCTGTTTCCCCCGGCCTCGTTAGTTAACTGGGGGGGGGGGGTGGAATAATGGACAAGATAGAGCTATTTCCCCCAACCCCCGTTACAGACTGTCAACTGCAGGACCACGTGTCAGACTGTCAACTGCAGGACCACGTGTCAGACTGTCAACTGCAGGACCACGTGTCAGACTGTCAACTGCAGGACCACCCCTTCATCACACACTCACCGCCTCACCACACACCACCACCTCACCACACACAGTACCTTTGCCTTTGACACAGTACCTCTCAAAACGCTGTTACAAAAGTTGGAGCATCAGGCAGGAGTAAAAGGTAAGGTGCTCCAGTGGATAAGGGAGTACTTAAGCAACAGGAAACAACGAGTAACGAAAAAAAAAACACAGGCACCGCTCATGTGCTAGGTAAGTTTACTACCGGCTCACCATAGCCCGCGCTACTTGCTCCGCTCCTGTTCCAGGAAAGTTACGGGCTCACTATAGCGTGCTACTTGGAACTTGTTCCGAGTAGCTGAATCTATAACAACAACAACAACAGAGAGTAACGGTGAGCGGGGAGGCATCAGAGTGGCGAGATGTCACCAGCGGAGTCCCACAGGGCTCTGTACTTGGACCCATCCTGTTTCCAATATATGTAAACGATCTTCCAGAAGGTATAGACTCGTTCCTCTCAATGTTTGCTGATGCAAAAATTATGAGAAGAATCAAGACGGATGAAGATAGACAGAGACTACAGGATGACCTGGACAAACAAGTGGAATGGTTAAGAAAATGGCTGCTAAAGTTCAACTCAGGAAAGTGTAAGGTAATGAAATTTGGCGAAGGGAGCAGAAGGCTGAACACAAGGCATCATCTGGGAGGTGAAATCCTGCAAGAGTCAAATAGAGAGAAAGCTCTGGGAGATGATATCAAACCGAACCTGTCCCCAGAGATCCACATCAAAAGAATATCATCAGCGGCATATGCAAGACTGGCCAACATAAGAACTGCCTTTAGAAACTTGTGTAAGGAATCGTTCAGGACCCTGTATACCACTTATGTAAGACCAATCCTGGAGTATGCAGCTCCAGTCTGGAGTCCATACCTAGTTAAACACAAGACAAAGTTAGAGAAGATTTAGCGTCCATCTAGCGTCCATTTTAGCCTCCATTTATCATCATCTAGCGTCCATTTAGCATCATCTAGCGTCCATCTAGCGTCCAAGATTTAGCATCAGGCTCGTCCCGGAACTGAGAGGAATGAGCTACGAGGAAAGGCTAAAGGAGTTGAACCTCACATCCCTGGAAGACAGAAGAGTAAGGGGAGACATGATAGCCACCTACAAAATTCTCAGGGAAATTCAAAGGGTGGACAAAGACAAACTCTTCAGCACGGGTGGGACACGAACAAGGGGACACAGGTGGAAACTTAGTACCCAGATGAGCCACAGAGACGTTAGAAAGAATTTTTTCAGTGTCAGAGTAGTTAATAAATGGAATGCACTAGGAAGTGATGTGGTGGAGGCTGACTCCATACACAGTTTCAAATGTAGATATGATAGAGCCCAGTAGGCTCAGGAATCTGTACACCAGTTGATTGACAGTTGAGAGGCGGGATCAAAGAGCCAGAGCTCAACCCCTGCAAGCACAATTAATTGATTACAATTAGGTGAGTACACACCACCACCTTACCACACAAGAAATATGTAATATGGAAGACGGCGAATGTAGTACCAATATACAAAAAGGGCGACAGACAAGAGGCACTGAACTACAGGCCAGTATCCTTGACTTGTATACCATGCAAGGTGATGGAGAAGATCGTGAGAAAAAACCTGGTAACACATCTGGAGAGAAGGGACTTCGTGACAAATCGACAACATGGATTCAGGGAGGGTAAATCTTGCCTGACTGGCTTAATAGAATTCTAGGACAAGGTGACAAAGATTAAGCTAGAAAGAGAAGGCTGGGCGGACGGCATTTTCTTGGATTGTCGGAAAGCCTTTGACACAGTACCGCATAAGAGGCTGGTACATAAGCTGGAGAGACAGACAGGTGTAGCTGGTAAGGTGCTCCAGTGGATATGGGAGTACCTAAGCAATAGGAAGCAGAGAGTTACGGTGAGGGGTGAGACCTCCGATTGGCGTGAAGTCACCAGTGGAGTCCCACAGGGCTCTGTACTCGGTCCTATCTTGTTTCTGATATATGTAAATGATCTCCCGGAGGTTATAGATTCATTTCTCTCAATGTTTGTGGACGATGCCAAAATTATGAGAAGCATTAAGACAGAGGAGGACTACTTGAGGCTTCAAGAAGATCTAGACAAGCTGAAGAAATGGTCGTACAAATGGTTGTTAGAGTTTAACCCAAGCAAATGTAATGTAATGAAGATAGGCGTAGGGAGCAGGAGGCCAGATACTAGGTATCATCTGGGAGATAAAATTCTTCATGAGTCAGGGAAAGAAAAAGACTTGGGGGTTGATATCACGCCAGACCTGTCCCCTGCAACCCATATCAAGAGGATAACATCAGCGGCATATGCCAGGCTGGCCAACATAAGAACGGGATTCAGAAACTTGTGTAAAGAATCATTCAGAACTTTGTATACCACATATGTCAGGCCAATTCTGGAGTATGCAGCTCCACCATGGAATCCATATCTAGTCAAGGATAAGACCAAACTGGAAAAGGTTCAAAGGTTTGCCACCAGACTAGTACCCGAGCTGAGAGGTATGAGCTACGAGGAGAGACTACGGGAATTAAACCTCACTTCGCTGGAAGACAGAAGAGTTAGGGGGGACATGATTACCACATTCAATATTCTCAAGAGAATTGATAGGGTAGATAAAGACAGGCTATTTAACACAAGGGGCACACGCACTAGGGGATACAGTGCGCTGTATCCCCTAGTATGTATGTACACTAGGGGATTAAACTGGTTGAACAAAACAGGGAATAGTGAAGCAGAAGATTTTCTAGAATTAATTGACGATTGCTTTCTTACGCAACACATTAAGGAACCAACACGGGAAAATAATATTTTAGATTTAGTATTAACTAACAGGGAAACGCAAATTAATGACATCGAAATAGGGAGTGAGCTAGGGAGCAGTGATCACAAAGAAATCAGATTTAGCATAGAATGGAATAGACCAGTAGGAGAAAATTCTGTTAAAGTGCCAGATTTTCGAAAAGCTGATTTTAATAGCCTAAGAAATTTTTTGGGTCAAATTGATTGGAAAGTCTTGGGTATGGGGTGTGGGCCGGTCTTGGAGCGAGACATGAACCCAGCGATAGGTGACTTAAATGGGGATTTCGATGTAGATTCAATATATAACTTATTTAAGAATATTCTAAACAAAGCACAGGAACGTAGTATACCATACAAATTGAATAGATCGAATACTAATGACCCAAAGTGGATAACAAAGAATTTGAAGAACCTTATAGGTAAAAAGAGAGCTTGGTACAAAAGGATTAAAAATGGGGAGGTCACTTTAGAACAGGAATTCGTACAACTGGTTAGAAATGTTAAAAAAGAGATAAGGAAAGCAAAAAGAAACTATGAAGTTCGCATAGCAGGGCAAGCAAAGACAAATCCTAAAGGGTTTTTTCAGTTATATCGTACTAAGACTAGGGAAAGGATAGGTCCATTAAAAACTGAGACAGGTCAAATAACAGATAGTGATGAAGAGATGAGTAGTATTTTTAATAAATATTTTGTATCTGTATTTACTAAAGAGGAACTTAACAATATGCCTTCAGCCGAACAAGTCTATGTGGGTGGGGACGAGGACAGGTTGACGAGTTTAGCAGTTACCAGGGAGGATGTTCTTAAACAAATAGTAAAACTCAAACCAAACAAATCCCCAGGGCCGGATGAAGTGTTTGCCAGGGTGCTTAAAGAATGCAAAGAGGAGCTTTGTGACCCACTGTCAACCATATTTAATAAATCAATAGAGTCAGGCAGAGTGCCAGAGTTTTGGAAAGTTGCTAATGTGATACCAGTTTTTAAGAAAGGAGATAGATCACTTGCGTCTAACTATCGACCAATTAGCCTAACGTCTATTGTGGGAAAGTTACTCGAATCTATAATAGCAAATAAAATTCGTCTTCATCTTGAAAAACATAAATTAATAATTGAGTCGCAACATGGTTTTATAAATGGCCGTTCATGTTTAACAAATTTGTTATCTTTTTATTCTAGCATTGTTGAGGCAGTTGATAGTGGTAAGGATTGCGATGTTGTATACCTTGACTTTAGCAAAGCTTTTGATACAGTGCCACATGAAAGACTGATTAAAAAAATAGAGTCTCATGGTATTGGGGGTGCTATATTAAGCTGGATTAGGGCATGGCTATACCAAAGGAAACAGAGAGTTAGTATAAATGGAATCAAGTCAGAGTGGGAAAATGTTGTAAGTGGAGTGCCTCAAGGCTCTGTCCTGGGACCTCTGTTGTTTATAATATATATAAATGATTTAGATTCAGGTTTGAGTAGCAACATTTGCAAATTTGCCGATGATACGAAAATCGGTAGGGAAATTAATTCGGAGGAGGACTCACTATCACTTCAAGTTGATCTAGATAGGGTTTTGAAATGGTCAAAGGATTGGCAGATGCAGTTTAATGCTGATAAATGTAAAGTTCTGAGGTTAGGTAATGATGATAGAGTTACAAGATACGAGCTAGATGGTGTTGTGATTGCGAAGTCGGATTGCGAAAGGGATCTGGGAGTTATGATTAGTAAGAATTTAAAACAAAAGGATCAATGCATAAATGTTCGTAATAAGGCAAATCGGACACTTGGATTTATTAATCGCAGCGTTAGTAACAAGACACCTGGTGTGGTTCTCAAGCTATATCTTGCTCTAGTTAGGCCCCATTTAGATTATGCAATTCAGTTTTGGTCGCCATATTATAGAATGGATATAAATTCACTTGAACGTGTCCAGCGTAGGATGACTAAGTTAATTCCCCAAATTAGAAATCTTTCATATGAAGAAAGATTAACAAAGCTTAAGTTGCATTCACTGGAAAGGCGAAGAGTTAGGGGTGACATGATAGAGGTTTACAAGTGGATGAATGGACATAACCGGGGGGATATTAATAGGGTATTAAAAGTATCAACACAGGACAGAACACGAAACAATGGATATAAATTGGATAAGTTTAGATTTAGGAAAGACTTGGGTAAATACTGGTTCAGTAACAGGGTTGTTGATTTGTGGAACCAATTGCCGCGTAACATTGTGGAGGTGGGGTCCCTCGATTGTTTCAAGCACGGGTTGGACAAGTATATGAGTGGGATTGGGTGGTTATAGAATAGGAGCTGCCTCGTATGGGCCAATAGGCCTTCTGCAGTTACCTTTGTTCTTATGTTCTTATGTTCTTATACAGGTGGAAACTGAGCGCCCAAATGAGCCACAGAGATATTAGAAAGAACTTTTTAAGTGTCAGAGTGGTTGACAAATGGAATGCATTAGGAAGTGATGTGGTGGAGGCTGACTCCATACACAGTTTCAAGTGTAGATATGATAGAGCCCAATAGGCTCAGGAATTTGTTCAAGAGTTGATTGACAGTTGAGAGGCGGGACCAAAGAGCCAGAGCTTAACCCCCGAGAGCACAATTAGGTGAGTACAATTAGGTGAGTACACACCACCACACACACTCCACCTCACCTCACACCACACTCACCACTACCTCACCACACACTCACCACCTCGCCACACACTCACCACATACTCACCACACACATCGCCACACGCTCACCACCACACCACCACACACCATCGCCTCACCACACACCACCTTACCACACTGCACCACCTCACCACATAGCACACACTCACCACACATTCACCACACACGCACCACATCACCACACACTCACCACACACTCACCACCACCTCACCACACACCACAACACTCCACCACACCACCACACACCATCGCCTCACCACACAACACCTCACCACACACATCACCATCTCACCACATACTCACCACACAGCACCGCCTCACCACATACCACACACTCACCACACATTCACCACACACCACCACCTCACCACTACGCACCACACACTCACCACACACTCACCACACACTCGCCACACACTCACCACATCACCACACACTCGCCACACCACACACTCACCACACACTCATCACACACTCACCACACACTCACCAAGCATGCGAACCACTGACTCACACTCCGCCTCCCGCCATGACATTGCTTTTCATCATTAAATATTCTCAGTTCCACACATGCTTCACAGACTGGCGGTCTTTACCTAACCTAATTGTCGACTATTGCAGCGTCTGACGTCCACACCTTTCCTTTCTTAACCTGCGCCTCGGCCCAACCTGCTCCGACAGCCACACTCTTCACGTGTACTCACCTAATTGTGCTTGCGGGGGTTGAGCTTTGGCTCTTTGGTCCCGCCTCTCAACTGTCAATCAACTGGTGTACTGATACCTGAGCCTACTGGGCTCTATCATATCTACATTTGAAACTGTGTATGGAGTCAGTCTCCACCACATCACTTCCTAGTGCATTCCATTTATTAACTACTCTGACACTGAAAAAATTCTTTCTAACGTCTCTGTGGCTCATCTGGGTACTAAGTTTCCACCTGTGTCACGTTTCCACGTGTGTCATCTAGTTAATGCTTCTTGGTTTCCTCCATCCACTACTGTTTTACTGAGTTTCTCTCTACTGCATCTTCCATGATCTAAGTTTCATATATACTTTAATTAACAGTTTTCTCTGTCATCGTATATCCCTATTAGAGGAAACGTATGTCCTTGTCAAGCCAGACGCTAGGGGCTAGCCTCATCCAAATTTGCAGGGGGGGATGGTCTGGGCTACGGGATGAACATAGGCTAGTCGGGGTATGCCTAAGGTAAATGTTTTAAGAAATATTAGAAATTATAGACACTACTAAGCCATTTTCATGGAGCTTTCCTTCTAGTCAAGTGCGAAATATTAAGTTTAATTAACTTGGAGTTGTCATAACAACATTCATTCTGGATCGGTGTTTCTCTGGTTCTTATTAATATATTATCTGAGAGAAGGGGGAACGGCGATAAGACAGATGGATACATGGATATACAGATAGATGGATATACAGATGGATGGATAGACAGACAGACAGAAGGATGGTCAGGCAAACAGACAGAGAGACGGACGGACACACAGACGTAAACTGACATAGTTACCACCGGGTACGTCCCTTAGCGTCAACTTAGTGGGGCCATATCACCCGGATTTAAAAAATTGTTGTAGGGTATTCATAATTTATTATCCTGATACATGTGAAAGGTGCTGCACCTAGGCCAAGTTTCAGCATCTCAGCCTAAATAGAGACGGAAAAAAAAAAAAAAAAAAAAAGACGAATTTTTCAACCATGTTCAAAAAATTTCACAGCCCACAATTGTGAACCAAAATCATTTATACGACACTCAGCTATGACCTTACTATATAATAAAGATTTGCATGTCACATTATTATCCCAGATGTATTTAGTGCAATAATACAGATTTTATAAAAGTTTCCCAAAAACGTATGCAACAAAACGAGGTGTATCATTATTTATAAAATCAATAAATCTACGTAGATAAGAATAATGACATGCGTTTATAGAGGCGTAAACTCTACATATAATGTGCAAGTTTCATGTAAATAGAATAATAAATAAAGGCTGTGAAATTTTATCTAGTTGTAAAAGTTGGAGTTGCGTAGCGCGCTCTCAAAGTTTCTCAACCTGCGGTCACTCGTGAGTGGTGATTTACGCATTGCGGCCAGCTCGCATGCATCTAGCTGTCAATGCTTCTCTCTTGTTCGTTTGGTAAGTCATATTGCAGTACAAATAGCTAAAAATAGCAAAAATAGCATGTTCTGGGAGATATTGTGTGAGCGCGTCAGCATACATCCTCTCTCCATGAGAGACACGCAGTCACTGACTGCACCACCCTCGTGTCAGACCATATGTTGTGTTGCCATATCGTTAGTTTATATTCATTTTATGCATAACATGTTATTTTCAACGCTATTACGAAAAATAAGACATCTACAACGTAAGATACAATACCCCGCGGCGTACTCACGGCGCGAGGACCAGATTCACGAAAGTTGCAGCGGGAAATTTGACTGTAATTACGTTATTTTTCAAGATATCATTAAACGGTTTGGACCACAGTGTTGCCAGAACGTTGCAGTATTTTTCGTAATTTTTCGTAAATATTCCATTTTTCATCGTATTTTCGGGTGATATGGCCCCTTAGTGTATAACAATCAAGTCATCTATATAAATACAAATGTAAATGATCGTTTGTTCTAAATAGCTAATCTCCGAAAGTTCTTCACCGATTGCTTCGAAGTTTTGACACTACGTTCCATTTACATACGAGCGTGTTTTTATATACATATTATATAGATGTCACGTCTGTGACAGGTAAAAACTAGTTTTTTTTTTTAGCTTTTTTTCATGGGTGTTTTCATGTGAAGAAAATCTCAAACCTCTTTACCGATTGCTTTGAAATTTTGACACAACGTTGCATTCAAATAGGCGAGTGTTTTTTTATACATACTATATACATGCCACACCTGTGACAGGTAAAAATGTTTTTTTCTATAACAGCGCCATCTGTTGGACGTAAGAGCAACACACGCTGTAATCTCCGAAAGCTCTTCACCGATTGCTTTGAAATTTTGACACAACGTTCCATTCGAATACGCGCATTTTTTTTTTTATATACATACTATATAGATAACACACCTGTGACAGGTAAAAACATTTTATTTTAAAGACCGCCATCTGTTGCACGTAAATGCAATACACGCTATACTAAACATGTTACAATTCCATTTCCATGTTTCCTATTGCATTGATAAATTGAATTTTCATAGATTTAAATTTATTTTCATTTTAATTTAATTATTTTGTGTGACAAAATATAGTTTATAGTATAATATAGTTTTTGTTTATTTTTTTATTTTAGTTTATTTCCTTTTTTAACTGTTCTTTTTAATTTTCAGTGATGGGAAAATCAGATCATTTGATGTTCCCATTTATTCTGATGGGAACATTAGATCATTTGGGAACGCATCGGACGAGGGAGTGGGGAATGGTGGGGAGGACGAGGAGTTGGGAGTGGGGGACGGTGAGGGGGACGGGGTAGTGGGGGCTGGTGGGGAGGACGAGGGGATGGGGGAGGGGGGGAGGATGAGTGGACGGGGGAGTGGGGGATGGTGGGGAGGACGAGGGGATGGGATAAATAGTGGGGAGGACGAGGGGATGGGGGGAGTGGGGACTGGTTGGGAGGATGAGGGAACGGGGAAGGAGGGAATGGTCGGGAGGACGGGGGGATAGGGGAGGGTTGCTGAGCCACAGCAATGCGTGGCCAGGTACAGCTAGTCTGGCAATATATATATATATATATATATATATATATATATATATATATATATATATATATATATATATATATATATATATATATATATATATATATATATATTATTGTTACGATAATCTCCTTCAAGAGAGATTTGGCCTGCTCTTTCCTATCGTCATGTTACTTCAGTACATCTACAACATCTAGATACTACAAGCAAGTGTGGTACATATTTAGTCAAATAAGTTTTGCCAGGCGCAAACGTATCAGACACTCGCTCTCCACCTCCCCCCTCCAACGTTGCCAATCACCAAAGTACCATTTCCAGCCTGCCTGCTTCTGATTGGTGAATCGGCGTCTGCACCTCTGCGCCATCTACCAAGCCGATGTCTGGGCCTGTACCAGCCATTGGAGTCAGAATATCCTGTGCTCTCAAACTGAAACAACCATCTGGTATACGCTCTCTCTATTAGTGGATGTTCTCAGCCAGCACTTTATTCTCAGCACCTGTTAATTCCATTTTTGTCTTTATCCATTTTAGAGTAACGTCACCACTATATTATTTTATGTTATTTTTTGAATTTATAATCTTGTGAGTTTGCACTGTACATAGCCAAGGAATTGTCTTATTCATAATTTGTTTTCAATTTAATTCAAGTTTCATTGTTCATACTATTTGTTTTGCTTGTTTTGACTTACTTTACCACAGGACACAACAGCTACGCAGTCATCTTTTTTTTTTAAATGTGATAGGCATTGACACCAGCCATTGCGAGGACTGCCGAACACCTACACTTCTTTTTCCCATCACAATATATAGTAGTAGTAGGCATCCTTCAGTCTAAGACTATGGAGTTGTGCCCTGACATGGCGCAAAGCCTGGGTAGGTAGATATAGAGGAGAAGCTGTTACCCATGCAGCAGGTTCCCCCTCTCCCCGTTGCTGAAATTATCCAATAGAAAGGCAAATGCCAATACACATGGTTCCAGCAACGTCGCAGGAGCTGCCAGAACGAGGTCGACGTCAACAACGAACTGCCTTAGGGGCTCCAACTCCGAATTTTTCCTCGAGGTTGACTCCTGAAGCCTTTCCCAAAAGAGGGATATGGCCGCAAGGCAGCGGAGGTTTAAAATCAGGGTTTTCCTTCCCCTAGATGGGCTGCCTTCCCAGGCTATCAAGTCCCATCTACCCGGAGCAGCTGTTTTTAAGGCGCCAGAGGCACGCCCTCGCCCCTTCTGTCGGTAAAAGCAGTTCCGCCGGACTTAAACTAAGCCACCCGTGCAGGCCAGGAGTTGGACTTGGTTGTCAGAGGCTATTGGAGACGCATGACGTTTAGGAGCATTTTATAGATCATGGGAGCATTACCACCCCTCTGGCTATGAAAACCCCCTTGGAACTATATATATATATATATATTGTGACAGGAAAGTGTTGGAGTGTTGATGTTCGGCAGTCCTCCAATGGCAGGTGTCAATGCCTGGTCACACATAAAACAAAAATATAGACTGCTTGCCTGTTGTCTGTGGTAAGTGAGAGGGAGCAACACGTAAAACACAAAGTATGAACAATGAAACTTTAATATATTTACTTTAAACATAAATGAAAATAAAGACAAATCTCGGGGGAATGAAAAATTCAATGAAATAATAAAGAACTGCAAAGACAATGTGAGACACAATAATACAAAAGAGAAAATGTAAAAATGGTGCTGAGAATATCTGCTATGGCTGAAACCTCCCTTCGTATACGAGCTAATGAGCTAGTATGCCAGAGAGAGATGTCAACGCTAAGAGCACAAGGAATATTCTGAAGTTGATAGCTGGTCAGGCTCAGACGTCGACTCTGGTAGAGGGCGCTGAGGTGCGGTGTGCAGGTGCGCGGCTGGCGAGTCACCAATCAGGAGCAGGCAGGCTGGTGAAGTGTAGTTAGATTGTTTGATGACGAGCCGGCGTGTGGAGGGTGTGTGGAGTGGGGGGAATTGGGTACGTTTTGCCTCCTGGTCAAAACGTTTTGTGCTACTGGTGAGGTATCTTGAATGTAGCATCTTATACTTGTATCTTTGGCATAACTTGAAGTAGGGAAGAGCAGGCTCAATCTCTCTTGAAAGAGATTATCGTCACAAATATATATATATATATATATATATATATATATATATATATATATATATATATATATATATATATATATATATATATATATGTCGTACCTAGTAGCCAGAACGCACTTCTCTGCCTACTATGCAAGGCGCGATTTGCCTAATAAGCCAAGTTTTCATGAATTAATTGTTTTTCGACTACCTAACCTACATAACCTAACCTAACCTAACCTAACCTTTTCGGCTACCTAACCTAACCTATAAAGATAGGTTAGGTTAGGTTAGGTAGGGTTGGTTAGGTTCGGTCATATATCTACGTTAATTTTAACTCCAATAAAAAAAAATGACCTCATACATAATGAAATGGGTAGCTTTATCATTTCATAAGAAAAAAATTAGAGAAAATATATTAATTCATGAAAACTTGGCTTATTAGGCAAATTGGGCCTTGCATAGTAGGCTGAGAAGTGCGTTCTGGCTACTAGGTACGACATATATATATATATATATATATATATATATATATATATATATATATATATATATATATATATATATATATATATATAAACATATATTTCATTAACTCGGGGCCCTGAGAGCATCGAGCCTCCGACCCGCAAAACGGGAGATAGTAGCTCTATCAACCCCGCTATGAACAACCACAATGAGGAAGGTTTCCAGAAATAGCTAAATGCAGCCCCACTCTAACTAAATCTTCCCTGGGTTGTCACTCAACTGTGGAGGAATTAGGTGATCCACACCCCTGTCATATAAAGATATTTGGATAGTCTCTCCATCTATCCATATATATATATGTATTCAACTATCCATATATCTTTCCAGCTGTCCATCCATCTATATACATCAATCCATTCATCTAACCCTCCATTTATCCATCTAATTTTATATCTATCTTACTCTCTATTGGTCTTTTGATCTGTTTCTCCATCTATCATCATCCTATCCATCAATCCCTCTATTCATCAACTTTGTAACCATCAATCTATCCATCCATCTATCTGAGCCTGTATCCACCCATCTATACATCCATCTGTCCATTGTCCATTCATCCATCTTTTTGTCAATCTTTCCATCTATGCATCCATCTCTCTAGGCTTACATTTATCTATCCATCTATCTTTATATCCATACATCTACCTTTCATCTATCCTTCTATCACGCGATTTATCTATGCATCTTTCTGTCCATCTATCTATCAATTCATACATTCATCTATCCTTCCAACTATCCATCCATTTATCCATCTATCCATTCATCTGCCCATCTATCCATTTATCCATTCATCTGTACATGTACCAATCAAACAAATATACCCATTCATCTATCTATCCATCCATCATTATATCCATCCATCTACGCATCTATCTATCCATCCATCTACGCATCTATCTATTAGTCTGTCTATCCATCCACCTATCCAACTGTCTAATAATCTTTCCATCGATCTATCTATCCATCCATCCATCCATCCATCATTCATCCATAAACTATCTATCCATCTAGCTCTGTCTATCCAACATATATCTATCTATGTATGTCTCTATCTGTCTCTATTGCTAGCTTCATCTGTCTGTGTCTCTTGCTGTCTCCACTTTGTCTGTGTCTCTGTGTCTGTCTGAGAGACTGACAGAGAAACATTCCCTCTTAGAGGACTCCTCTTTGCTACATATTCCGTGTGTTTGTATCATACTCATACACAATACACCCGGTGAACAATCACGGGGGACTACACTACCCAGGAGGGCATCATCACCCATCCATACGGTGGACAATCACGTCGAGTTACATAATTCAGGCACCATGCCCAACCGTTTAGACTGGTCGGTAGAGTGATGACCGCGTTTCTTCAAGTGCCGGTGTTCAATCCTCGACGGTTCACGTCGTCCCTTCACTCCGTCCTCACTTTCCATCCAAATAATACTGGATTAGCACTTTCCCTTGACTATTTTTATCATCCAACATTGATGTCAACAAACTCTGTCATAAACTTTAACACTCTGCATGTTTCCGTCATAAAATTCACATTTACCAGAAGTTCCACACAGGATCAGCACTCTCTCTTTCTCTCTCTCTCTCTCTCTCTCTCTCTCTCTCTCTCTCTCTCTCTCTCTCTCTCTCTCTCTCTCTCTCTCTCTCTCTCTCTCTCTCTCTCTCCACAGTTATTGTGTGCCGATGTCATTCATTAACGTTATGTACACATTACAGTTTCTCTCTCTCTACTTCTTGCCTTCGTGTAAATGTATTTTTCATACAACCTGCTGCAACACTGAGCCTGCTGCAACACTGAGCCTGCTGCAACACTGAGCCTGCTGCAACACAGCCCTTGTGTCACACCACCCTCCTCTGCATAGAAAACCCCCTTTCCTTCCTGTCCTCCCGCCCCTTTCACCCCATACCTTTCCTGTCCCTCCCACTTCACTTGACCCCCCACCCCTCATCCCAGTATCCTCTGCAACCCTGGTATCCACCTCACAAATCCTCACACCCATGGCACAGCTTCCCCCACCAGCAGGACACTCCCCAAGGAGGAGATTTGAGAAGGGACAGAAGAAAGTGAGCCTCAAGGCAATGTACACTAACATAGATGGAATTACAAATAAAGCAAATGAACTTGGAGAATGGGTACTAGAGGAAAACCCAGACATAATAGCTCTCACAGAAACAAAGCTGACAAAAACAATAACAAATGCAGTGTTCCAACAGGACTATTATGTTATGAGGAAAGAGAGAGATGGAAGAGGTGGGGGTGGTGTAGCCCTGCTGGTAAAAAAAGGCTGGGGATTTTGAGGAGTTGCTTATTCAGGGATGTGAAGGTTTCAGTGACTATTTAATAGGAATAATAACAACTGGAGGGCAAAAAATTATAGTCGTAGTCATATATAATCCACCACCAAATGACAGAAGACCCAGACAGGAATATGATAGAAACAATATAGCCACCATTAACATAATAGAGAGAGCAGCTTCTGTTGCTAGCAGGAATGGATCTGGACTACTAATCATGAGAGACTTCAACCATGGGAAGATAGATTGGGAGAACAGAGACCCGCATGGAGGACCAGAAACATGGAGAGCTAAGCTGCTGGACGTGGCAACAAGAAACTTTGTAAGCCAGCACATCAAGGATACAACAAGAATGAGAGGAGAAAATGAACCAGCAATGCTTGATCTGATATTTACCCTAAATGAGTAGGATATAAGGAAGTCAAGATGGAAGCACCCTTAGGAATAAGTGATCACAGTGTATTGAACTTTAAATACCTGGTAGAGCTAGGAATTATCCCCCCCCCCCCCCCCCGAAAAAGAACTAGGAAACAAAAGGCTGGCATACCGAAAGAGAAATTATGAGGAGATGAGAAGCTTCCTAAGGCAAATACCTTGGGACACAGACCTCAGAGCTAAGTCTGTACAAGATATGATGGACTATGTCACCCAAAAGTGTCAGGAGGCAATAAGCAGATACATCCCGGCCCAAAAGGAAAAGTCCGAGAAGCAAAAGAAGAATCCATGGTATAATAGGGCATGTATGGAAGCAAAGAAACTGAACAAAAGGGCGTGGAGGAACTTCCGGAATAACAGAACACCAGAAAGCAGAGAGAGATACCAGAGAACCAGGAATGAGTATGTCAGGGTGAGAAGAGAAGCAGAGAAAAGTTATGAAAATGATATAGCAAACAAAGCCAAGACCGAACCAAAGCTACTCCACAGTCATATCAGAAGGAAAACAACAGTGAAAGAACAGGTAGTGAAACTTAGAACAGGCGAGGACAGGTATACAGAGAATGACAGAGAGGTGTGTGATGAACTCAACAAGAGGTTCTAAGAGGTCTTCACAACAGAACAAGGTGAGGTCACTGTGCAAGGAGAAAGGGAAGTAAACCAGGCGGCCTTGGAAGAGTTCGAAATTACGAGAGAAGAAGTCAAGAGACACCTGCTGGATCTGGATGTTGGAAAGGCTGTTGGTCCAGACGGGATCTCGCCATGGGTACTGAAAGAGTGTGCAGAGGCACTTTGCTTGCCACTCTCCATAGTGTATAGTAGGTCACTGGAGACGGGAGACCTACCAGAAATATGGAAGACGGCGAATGTGGTCCCAATATACAAAAAGGGCGACAGGCAAGAGGCACTGAACTACAGGCCAGTGTCCTTGACTTGTATAGAATGCAAGGTGATGGAGAAGATCGTGAGAAAAAACCTGGTAGCACATCTGGAGAGAAGGGACTTCGTGACAAATCGCCAACATGGGTTCAGGGAGGGTAAATCTTGCCTCACTGGCTTAATAGAATTCTACGACCAGGTGACACAGATTAAGCAAGAAAGAGAGGGCTGGGCGGACTGCATATTCTTGGATTGTCGGAAAGCCTTTGACACAGTACCGCATAAGAGGCTGGTACATAAGCTGGAGAGACAGGCAGGTGTAGCTGGTAAGGTGCTCCAGTGGATAAGGGAGTATCTAAGCAATAGGAAGCAAAGAGTTACGGTGAGGGGTGAGACCTCCGATTGGCGTGAAGTCACCAGTGGAGTCCCACAGTGCTCTGTACTTGGACCTATCTTGTTTCTGATATATGTAAATGATCTCCCGGAGGGTATAGATTCATTTCTCTCAATGTTTGCGGACGATGCCAAAATTATGAAAAGGATTAAGACAGAAGAGGGCTGTTTGAGGCTTCAAGAAGACTTAGACAAACTGAAGGAAAGGTCGAACAATTGGTTGTTAGAGTTTAACCCGACTAAATGTAATGTAATGAAGATAGGTGTAGGGAGCAAGAGGCCAAATACAAGGTATCATCTGGAAGAGGAAATTCTTCAGGAATCAGAGAAAGAAAAAGACTTGGGAGTTGATATCACGCAAGACCTGTCTCCTGCAGCCCATATCAAGAGGATAACATCAGCGGCATATGCCAGGCTGGCCAACATACGAACGGCATTCAGAAACTTGTCACAGAATCATTCAGAACTTTGTATACCACATATGCCAGGCCAATCCTGGAGTATGCAGCCCTAGCATGGAGTCCATATCTAGTCAAGGATAAGACTAAACTGGAAAAGGTTCAAAGGTTTGCCACCAGACTAGTACCCGAGCTGAGAGGTATGAGCTACGAGGAGAGACTACGGGAATTAAACCTCACTTCGCTGGAAGACAGAAGAGTTAGGGGGGACATGATCACCACATTCAAGATTCTGAAGGGAATTGACAAGGTAGACAAAGAGAGGCTATTTAACACAAGGGGCACACGCACTAGGGGACACAGGTGGAAACTGAGTGCCCAAATGAGCCACAGAGATATTAGAAAGAACTTTTTTAGTGTCAGAGTGGTTGACACATGGAATGCATTAGGAAGTGATGTGGTGGAGGCTGACTCCATACACAGTTTCAAGTTTAGATATGATAGAGCCCAATAGGCTCAGGAACATGTACACCTGTTGATTGACGGTTGAGAGGCGGGACCAAAGAGCCAGAGCTCAACCCCCGCAAACACAACTAGGTGAGTACACTGAGCCTGCTGCAACACTGAGCCTGCTGCAACACTGTCCTTGTGTCACACTGATCCTGCTGCAACACTGTCCTTGTGTCACACTGATCCTGCTGCAACACTGTCCTGGTGTCACACTGAGCCTGCTGCAACACTGTCATTGTGTCACACTGAGCCTGCTGCAACACTGTCCTTGTGTCACACTGAGCCTGCTGCAACACTGAGCCTGATGCAACACTGTCCTTGTGTTACACTGAGCCTGCTGCAACACTGTCCTGGTGTCACACTGAGCCTGCTGCAACACTGTCCTTGTGTTACACTGAGCCTGCTGCAACACTGTCCTGGTGTCACGCTGAGCCTGCTGCAACACTGAGCCTGCTGCAACACTGTCCTGGTGTCACACTGAGCCTGCTGCAACACTGAGCCTGATGCAACACTGTCCTTGTGTCACACTGAGCCTGCTGCAACACTGTCCTGGTGTCACGCTGAGCCTGCTGCAACACTGAGCCTGCTGCAACACTGAGCCTGCTGCAACACTGTCCTTGTGTCACACTGAGCCTGCTGCAACACTGTCCTGGTGTCACACTGAGCCTGCTGCAACACTGTCCTGGTGTCACACTGAGCCTGCTGCAACACTGTCCTGGTGTCACACTGATCCTGCTGCAACACTGCCCTTGTGTCACACTGAGCCTGCTGCAACACTGAGCCTGCTGCAACACTGTCCTGGTGTCACACTGAGCCTGCTGCAACACTGTCCTTGTGTCACACTGAGCCTGCTGCAACACTGTCCTGGTGTCACACTGATCCTGCTGCAACACTGCCCTTGTGTCACACTGAGCCTGCTGCAACACTGAGCCTGCTGCAACACTGTCCTGGTGTCACACTGAGCCTGCTGCAACACTGTCCTTGTGTCACACTGAGCCTGCTGCAACACTGTCGTGGTGTTACACTGAGCCTGCTGCAACACTGAGCCTGCTGCAACACTGTCCTGGTGTCACACTGAGCCTGCTGCAACACTGTCCTTGTGTCACACTGAGCCTGCTGCAACACTGTCCTGGTGTCACACTGTGCCTGCTGCAACACTGTCCTTGTGTCACACTGAGCCTGCTGCAACACTGTCCTTGTGTCACACAGAGCCTGCTGCAACACTGTCCTGGTGTCACACTGAGCTTGCTGCAACACTGTCCTGGTGTCACACTGAGCCTGCTGCAACACTGTCCTGGTGTCACACTGAGCCTGCTGCAACACTGTCCTTGTGTTACACTGAGCCTGCTGCAACACTGAGCCTGCTGCAACACTGTCCTTATGTCACACTGAGCCTCCTGCAACACTGTCCTGGTGTCACACTGAGCCTGCTGCAACACTGTCCTTGTGTCACACTGAGCCTGCTGCAACACTGAGCCTGCTGCAACACTGTCCTTGTGTCACATTGAGCCTGCTACAGCACTGTCCTTGTGTTACACTGAGCCTGCTGCAACACTGTCCTTGTGTCACACTGAGCCTGCTGCAACACTGAGCCTGCTGCAACACTGAGCCTGCTGCAACACTGTCCTTGTGTCACACTGAGTCTGCTGCAACACTGAGCCTGCTGCAACACTGAGCCAGCTGCAACACTGTCCTTGTGTCACACTGAGCCTGCTGCAACACTGAGCCTGTGCAACACTGTCCTTGTGTCACACTGAGCCTGCTGCAACACTGAGCCTGCTGGAACACTGTCCTGGTGTCACACTGAGCCTGCTGCAACACTGTCCTTGTGTCACACTGAGCCTGCTGCAACACTGAGCCAGCTGCAACACTGTCCTTGTGTCACACTGAGCCTGCTGCAACACTGAGCCTGTGCAACACTGTCCTTGTGTCACACTGAGCCTGCTGCAACACTGAGCCTGCTGGAACACTGTCCTGGTGTCACACTGAGCCTGCTGCAACACTGTCCTTGTGTCACACTGAGCCTGCTGCAACACTGTCCTTGTGTCACACTGAGCCTGCTGCAACACTGTCCTGGTGTCACACTGACCCTGCTGCAACACTGTCCTGGTGTCACACTGACCCTGCTGCAACACTGTCCTGGTGTCACACTGAGCCTGCTGCAACACTGAGCCTGCTGCAACACTGTCCTTGTGTCACACTGAGCCTGCTGCAACACTGTCCTTGTGTCACACTGAGCCTGCTGCAACACTGCCCTGGTGTCACACTGAGCCTGCTGCAACACTGTCCTTGTGTCACACTGAGCCTGCTGCAACACTGTCCTTGTGTCACACTGAGCCTGCTGCAACACTGCCCTGGTGTCACACTGAGCCTGCTGCAACACTGTCCTGGTGTCACACTGAGCCTGCTGCAACACTGAGCCTGCTGCAACACTGTCCTGGTGTCACACTGAGCCTGCTGCAACATTGTCCTCGTGTCACACTGAGCCTGCTGCAACACTGTTCTTGTGTCACACTGAGCCTGCTGCAACACTGAGCCTGCTGCAACACTGTCCTGGTGTCACACTAAGCCTGCTGCAACACTGAGCCTGCTGCAACACTGCCCTGGTGTCACACTGAGTTTGCTGCAACACTGAGCCTGCTGCAACACTGAGCCTGCTGCAACACTATCCTGGTGTCACACTGAGCCTGCTGCAACACTGTCCTTGTGTCACACTGAGCCTGCTGCAACACTGTCCTTGTGTCACACTGAGCCTGCTACAACACTGTCCTTGTGTCACACTGAGCCTGCTGCAACACTGAGCCTGCTGCAACACTGTCCTGGTGTCACACTGAGCCTGCTGCAACACTGAGCCTGCTGCAACACTGTCCTTGTGTCACACTGAGCCTGCTGCAACACTGTCCTTGTGTCACACTGAGCCTGCTGCAACACTGAGCCTGCTGCAACACTGTCCTTGTGTCACACTGAGCCTGCTGCAACACTGTCCTTGTGTCACACTGAGCCTGCTGCAACACTGAGCCTGCTGCAACACTGTCCTTGTGTCACACTGAGCCTGCTGCAACACTGTCCTGGTGTCACACTGACCCTGCTGCAACACTGAGTCTGCTGCAACACTGTCCTTGTGTCACACTGAGCCTGCTGCAACACTGAGCCTGCTGCAACACTGTCCTGGTGTCACACTTAGCCTGCTGCAACACTGTCCTTGTGTGACACTGACCCTGCTGCAACACTGTCCTTGTGTCACACTGACCCTGCTGCAACACTGTCCTGGTGTCACACTGAGCCTGCTGCAACACTGTCCTTGTGTCACACTGAGCCTGCTTCAACACTGAGCCTGCTGCAACACTGTCCTTGTGTCACACTGAGCCTGCTGCAACACTGTCCTTGTGTCACACTGAGCCTGCTGCAACACTGTCCTTGTGTCACACTGAGCCTGCTGCAACACTGTCCTTGTGTCACACTGAGCCTGCTGCAACACTGTCCTTGTGTCACACTGAGCCTGCTGCAACACTGAGCCTGCTGCAACACTGTCCTTGTGTCACACTGAGCCTGCTGCAACACTGAGCCTGCTGCAACACTGTCCTGGTGTCACACTTAGCCTGCTGCAACACTGTCCTTGTGTCACACTGACCCTGCTGCAACACTGTCCTGGTGTCACACTGAGCCTGCTGCAACACTGAGCCTGCTGCAACACTGTCCTTGTGTCACACTGAGCCTGCTGCAACACTGTCCTTGTGTCACACTGAGCCTGCTGCAACACTGTCCTTGTGTCACACTGAGCCTGCTGCAACACTGTCCTTGTGTCACACTGAGCCTGCTGCAACACTGTCCTTGTGTCACACTGAGCCTGCTGCAACACTGTCCTTGTGTCACACTGAGCCTGCTGCAACACTGTCCTTGTGTCACACTGAGCCTGCTGCAACACTGAGCCTGCTGCAACACTGTCCTGGTGTCACACTGAGCCTGCTGCAACACTGAGCCTGCTGCAACACTATCCTGGTGTCACACTGAGCCTGCTGCAACACTGTCCTTGTGTCACACTGACCCTGCTGCAACACTGTCCTGGTGTCACACTGAGCCTGCTGTAACAGTGTCCTTGTGTCACACTGAGCCTGCTGCAACACTGTCCTTGTGTCACACTGAGCCTGCTGCAACACTGAGCCTGCTGCAACACTGTCCTGGTGTCACACTGAGCCTGCTGCAACACTGTCCTGGTGTCACACTGAGCCTGCTGCAACACTGAGCCTGCTGCAACACTGCCCTGGTGTCACACTGACCCTGCTGCAACACTGAGCCTGCTGCAACACTGAGCCTGCTGCAACACTGTCCTGGTGTCACACTGAGCCTGCTGCAACACTGAGCCTGCTGGAACACTGAGCCTGCTGCAACACTGTCCTGTGTCACACTGATACTGCTGCAACACTGAGCCTGCTGCAACACTGCCCTGGTGTCACACTGAGCCTGCTGCAACACTGAGCCTGCTGCAACACTGAGCCTGCTGCAACACTGTCCTTGTGTCACACTGAGCCTGCTGCAACACTGAGTCTGCTGCAACACTGTCCTTGTGTCACACTGAGCCTGCTGCAACACTGAGCCTGCTGCAACACTGTCCTGGTGTCACACTTAGCCTGCTGCAACACTGTCCTTGTGTCACACTGACCCTGCTGCAACACTGTCCTGGTGTCACACTGACCCTGCTGCAACACTGTCCTTGTGTCACACTGAGCCTGCTGCAACACTGTCCTTGTGTCACACTGAGCCTGCTGCAACACTGTCCTTGTGTCACACTGAGCCTGCTGCAACACTGTCCTTGTGTCACACTGAGCCTGCTGCAACACTGTCCTTGTGTCACACTGAGCCTGCTGCAACACTGTCCTTGTGTCACACTGAGCCTGCTGCAACACTGTCCTTGTGTCACACTGAGCCTGCTGCAACACTGAGCCTGCTGCAACACTGTCCTTGTGTCACACTGAGCCTGCTGCAACACTGAGCCTGCTGCAACACTGTCCTGGTGTCACACTGAGCCTTCTGCAACACTGAGCCTGCTGCAACACTGTCCTGGTGTCACACTGAGCCTGCTGCAACACTGTCCTTGTGTCACACTGACCCTGCTGCAACACTGTCCTGGTGTCACACTGAGCCTGCTGCAACAGTGTCCTTGTGTCACACTGAGCCTGCTGCAACACTGTCCTTGTGTCACACTGAGCCTGCTGCAACACTGAACCTGCTGCAACACTGAGCCTGCTGCAACACTGTCCTGGTGTCACACTGAGCCTGCTGCAACACTGAGCCTGCTGCAACACTGTCCTGGTGTCACACTGAGCCTGCTGCAACACTGAGCCTGCTGCAACACTGCCCTGGTGTCACACTGACCCTGCTGCAACACTGAGCCTGCTGCAACACTGAGCCTGCTGCAACACTGAGCCTGCTGCAACACTGCCCTGGTGTCACACTGAGCCTGCTGCAACACTGATCCTGCTGCAACACTGTCCTGGTGTCACACTGAGCCTGCTGCAACACTGAGCCTGCTGCAACACTGTCCTGGTGTCACACTGAGCCTGCTGCAACACTGATCCTGCTGCAACACTGAGCCTGCTGCAACACTGAGCCTGCTGCAACACTGCACTGGTGTCACACTGACCCTGCTGCAACACTGAGCCTGCTGCAACACTGAGCCTGCTGCAACACTGCCCTGGTGTCACACTGACCCTGCTGCAACACTGAGCCTGCTGCAACACTGTCCTGGTGTCACACTGAGCCTGCTGCAACACTGAGCCTGCTGCAACACTGCCCTGGTGTCACACTGACCCTGCTGCAACACTGAGCCTGCTGCAACACTGAGCCTGCTGCAACACTGAGCCTGCTGCAACACTGCCCTGGTGTCACACTGACCCTGCTGCAACACTGAGCCTGCTGCAACACTGTCCTTGTGTCACACTGAGCCTGCTGCAACACTGAGCCTGCTGCAACACTGAGCCTGCTGCAACACTGCCCTGGTGTCACACTGAGCCTGCTGCAACACTGAGCCTGCTGCAACACTGAGCCTGCTGCAACACTGTCCTGGTGTCACACTGAGCCTGCTGCTAACACTGTCCTGGTGTCACACTGAGCCTGCTGCAACACTGTCCTTGTGTCACACTGAGCCTGCTGCAACAGTGTCCTGGTGTCACACTGAGCCTGCTGCAACACTGTCCTTGTGTCACACTGAGCCTGCTGCAACACTGTCCTTGTGTCACACTGAGCCTGCTGCAACACTGTCCTGGTGTCACACTGACCCTGCTGCAACACTGTCCTGGTGTCACACTGACCCTGCTGCAACACTGTCCTGGTGTCACACTGACCCTGCTGCAACACTGAGCCTGCTGCAACACTGTCCTTGTGTCACACTGATCCTGCTGCAACACTGTCCTTGTGTCACACTGAGCCTGCTGCAACACTGAGTCTGCTGCAACACTGCCCTGGTGTCACACTGAGCCTGCTGCAACACTGTCCTTGTGTCACACTGAGCCTGCTGCAACACTGTCCTTGTGTCACACTGAGCCTGCTGCAACACTGTCCTTGTGTCACACTGAGCCTGCTGCAACACTGTCCTTGTGTCACACTGAGCCTGCTGCAACACTGTCCTTGTGTCACACTGAGCCTGCTGCAACACTGTCCTTGTGTCACACTGAGCCTGCTGCAACACTGTCCTGGTGTCACACTGAGCCTGCTGCAACACTGTCCTGGTGTCACACTGAGCCTGCTGCAACACTGAGCCTGCTGCAACACTGCCCTGGTGTCACACTGAGCCTGCTGCAACACTGAGCCTGCTGCAACACTGAGCCTGCTGCAACACTGTCCTTGTGTCACACTGAGCCACCAAGGTTTGCCACCAGACTAGTACCCGAGCTGAGAGGTATGAGCTACGAGGAGAGACTACGGGAATTAAACCTCCCTTCGCTGGAAGACAGAAGAGTTAGGGGGGGACATGATCACCACATTCAAGATTCTGAAGGGGATTGATAGGGTAGATAAAGACAGTCTATTTAACACAAGGGGAACACGCACAAGGGGACACAGGTGGAAACTGAGTGCCCAAATGAGCCACAGAGATATTAGAAAGAACTTTTTTAGTGTCAGAGTGGTTGACAAATGGAATGCATTAGGGGGTGATGTGGTGGAGGCTCACTCCATACACAGTTTCAAGTGTAGATATGACAGAGCCCGATAGGCTCAGGAATCTGTACACCTGTTGATTGACGGTTGAGAGGCGGGACCAAAGAGCCAGAGCTCAACCCCCGCAAACACAACTAGGTGAGTACAACTAGGTGAGTACACTATGTCCCCTATATACTCCAGTACACTGTGACCCCTACATTCACCTGCACACAATGACCCCTACATTGACCTGCACACTATGACCCCTACATACTCCTATACACTATGACCCCTACATTCACCTGCACACAATGACCCCTACATACTCCTGTGTTACGGCCACTATGGGTCGCAACTGGGTTCTTTGCTGGAGGAACCAAAGTACCGAACCAAATGCAAAGAACAAAGTAGTATCCGACCCCAAGTCGGTAGTGGCTCTCAAGGAGTGAGCTTGGTAATGCAAGTAAAAAAACAAGGAGGGAGTTGAAAGGAATACGACACTTCATCAATAATCAATATATTCACATATAATCACTTTCCCATTACCCTAACTAGAATCATAAAGGAAGTATTACTACACTGATATATACACATGTGTCGCTCTCATAGGAGACTAAGTGCTCCTCGATGCTCATGCAAGGCAGAATTGTCAACTTCCGTGTTTCCTCAACACACAGTACCGTCCTCAACCAGTACTGGGAAACACCAACGAGTCTACCCTAGCCACGGGCCAGCCTACCTACAGTCTCACTAGGTGCTCCTTGTGAACGCCCACAGTCACTCTCCAGCCTGGTGCTGGCAGAGAACATCAGCCTCGCGCTGCTGGGCCTCTACACGAACAAATACAAGGGTAGCGAACCCCTGGCAGAAGCTTCTTGCAACTAGCTAGTTACACTCCTCCGTAGCACCTCACTGTCGGTCGTCTCTTCCTCTAGCCAGTCCCGGGATACACCGCATTCTGTCACTGCCATTTCACAGGCAGACAGCAGATACTACTCAGTTCCTCTTCGGCGGCGGCTCACTGCTCACCTAGAGCAGAATGGAGTAGAGAGATAAGAGGCTGCCCTGGGTAGACTGCCTGTCCTCGTACCCTACAGCCTTACGTAAATAAACTGGCCGGTACTTGTGAAACTAAGACAGCCACTTACGGACTCGGACATTAACATACAACAAATATCACGATAGATGGCGCTGATTTCTAGGCGCCACCTCACCAGAGGTCAACCTCAGCCACTCTTCGGGCTCACCAAGGCAAGAATCTAGAGTCTCTTGCAGGTATCATACTGCCAACACCAGATGGCGTCGTCCATTAAGTGGGGGTTAAGGGAGCAGACTCACAGATGGCGCTGACGTCGTCCACTATCCAACGATGTAGTCGGGTTCATAACATCCTGTATTCAGTTACCCCTACATACACCTGTACACTATGACCCCCCTACATACACCTGTACACTATGACCCCCTACATACACCTGTACACTATGACCCCCCTACATACACCTGTACACTATGACCCCCTACATACACCTGTACACTATGACCCCCTACATACACCTGTACACTATGACCCCCCTACATACACCTGTACACTATGACCCCCCTACATACACCTGTACACTATGACCCCCCTACATACACCTGTACACTGTGACCCCTACATACACTTGTACCCTGGGACCCCTACATACACCTGTACACTGTGACCCCTACATACACCTGTACACTGTGACCCCCTACATACTCCTGTACACTATGACCCCTACATACACCTGTACACTGTGACTCCTACATACACCTGTACACTGTGACCCCCTACATACTCCTGTACACTGTGACTCTTACATACTCCTGTACACTGTGACCCCTACATACACCTGTACACATTGACCCCCTACATACTCCTGTATTCTATGACCCCTACATACCCGTGTACACAGTGACCCCTACATACTCCTGTACACTGTGACTCCTACATACACCTGTACACTGTGACCCCTACATACTCCTGTACACTGTGACCCCTTCATACTCCTGTACACTGTGACCCCTTCATACTCCTGTACACTGTGACCCCTACATACTCCTGTACACTGTGACTCCTACATACACCTGTACACTGTGACCCCTTCATACTCCTGTACACTGTGACCCCTTCATACTCCTGTACACTGTGACCCCTTCATACTCCTGTACACTGTGACCCCTACATACTCCTGTACACTGTGACTCCTACATACACCTGTACACTGTGACCCCTTCATACTCCTGTACACTGTGACCCCTTCATACTCCTGTACACTGTGACCCCTTCATACTCCTGTACACTGTGACCCCTTCATACTCCTGTACACTGTGACCCCTTCATACTCCTGTACACTGTGACCCCTTCATACTCCTGTACACTGTGACCCCTTCATACTCCTGTACACTGTGACCCCTACATACTCCTGTACACTGTGACCCACTACATACTCCTGTACACTGTGACCCCTTCATACTCCTGTACACTGTGACCCCTACATACACCTGTACACATTGACCCCCTACATACTCCTGTATTCTATGACCCCTACATACCCGTGTACACAGTGACCCATACATATACCTGTACACTGTGACCCCTACATACTCCTGTACACTGTGACCCCTACATACTCCTGTACACTGTGACCCCTACATACTCCTGTACACTGTGACCCCTACATATCCGTGTACTCAGTGATCCATACATATACCTGTACACTGTGACCCCTACATACTCCTGTACACTGTGACCCCTACATACTCCTGTACACTGTGACCCCTACATACCCCTGTACACTGTGACCCCTACATACTCCTGTACACTGTGACTCCTACATACACCTGTACACTGTGACCCCTTCATACTCCTGTACACTGTGACCCCATCATACTCCTGTACACTGTGACCCCTTCATACTCCTGTACACTGTGACCCCTTCATACTCCTGTACACTGTGACCCCTTCATACTCCTGTACACTGTGACCCCTTCATACTCCTGTACACTGTGACCCCTACATACTCCTGTACACTGTGACCCACTACATACTCCTGTACACTGTCACCCCTTCATACTCCTGTACACTGTGACCCCTTCATACTCCTGTACACTGTGACCCCTACATACTCCTGTACACTGTGACCCCTACATACTCCTGTACACTGTGACCCCTACATACTCCTGTACACTGACTCCTACATACTCCTGTACACTGTGACCCCTTCGTACTCCTGTACACTGTGACCCCTACATACCCGTGTACTCAGTGATCCATACATATACCTGTACACTGTGACCCCTACATACTCCTGTACACTGTGACCCCTACATACTCCTGTACACTGTGACCCCTTCATACTCCTGTACACTGTGACCCCTACATACTCCTGTACACTGTGACCCCTTCATACCCCTGTACACTGTGACCCCTACATACTCCTGTACACTGTGACCCCTACATACTCCTGTACACTGTGACCCCTTCATACTCCTGTACACGGTGACCCCTACATACTCCTGTACACTGTGACCCTTACATACTCCTGTACACTGTGACCCCTACATACTCCTGTACACTGTGACCCCTTCATACCCCTGTACACTGTGACCCCTACATACCTCTGTACACTGTGACCCCTACATACTCCTGTACACTGTGACCCCTACATACTCCTGTACACTGTGACCCTTACATACTCCTGTACACTGTGACCCTTACATACTCCTGTACACTGTGACCCATACCTACTCCTGTACACTGTGGACCCCTCTACATACACCTGTACACTGTGACCCCTACAGACACCTGTACACTGTGACCTTTTTATACAGCTGTACACTGTGACCCCCTACATACACCTGCACACTATGACCCCTACTTACACCTGTACACTGTAACCCCTACATACACTTGTACACTGTGACCCCCTACATACACCTGTACACTGTGACCTCTACATACACCTGTACACTGTGACCCTTTCATACACCTGTACACTGTGACCCCTACATACACCTGTACACTGTAAGTCCCTACATACACCTGTACACTATGACCCCCCAACCAACACCTGTACACTGTGACACCTACATACATCTGTACACTTTGACCCCTACATACACCTGTACACTGTGACCCCCTACATACACCTGTACTCTGTGACCCCTACATACACCTGTACATTGTGACCCCTACATACACCTGTACACTGTCACCCCTACATACACCTGTACACTGTGACCCCTACATACACCTGTACACTCTGACCCTTACATACATCTGTACACTGTGACCCCTACATACATCTGTACACTGTGACCCCTACATACACTTGTACACTATGATCCCTACATACACCTGTACTCTGTGACCCCTACATACACCTGTATACTGTGACCCCTACAAACACCTGTACACTATGACCCCTACATACACCTGTACACTGTCACCCCTACATACACCTGTACACTGTGACCCTCCTACATACACCTGTACACTATGACCCCTACATACACCTGTACACTGAGACCCCCCTACATACACCTGTACTCTGTGACCCCTACATACACCTGTACACTGTGACCCTCCTACATACACCTGTACACTATGACCCCTACATACACCTGTACACTGAGACCCCCTACATACACCTGTACTCTGTGACCCCTACATACACCTGTATACTGTGACCCCTACAAACACCTGTACACTATGACCCCTACATACTCCTGTACACTGTGACCCTTACATACACCTGTAAACTGTGACCTCCGACAAACACCTGTTCACAATAACCCCTACATACACCTGTACACTTTGACCCCTACATACACCTGTACACTGTGACCCCTACATACACCTGTACACTATGACCCCTACATACTCCTGTACACTGTGACCCCTACATACACCTGTATACTGTGCTCCCTACATACACCTGTACACTGAGACCCCATACATTCACCTGTACACTGAGACCCCCTACATACACCTGTACACTGTGACCCCTACATACACCTGTACACTGAGACCCCCTACATACACCTGAACACTGAGACCCCCTACATACACCTGTACACTGAGACCCCCTACATACACCTGTACACTGTGACCCCTACATACACCTGTATACTGTGCTCCCTACATCCTCCAGAAAACTGTGACCCCCCCCCCCCCTACGTACACCTGTACACTGTGACTCTACATTCTTCTGTACACTTTAATCCTTACAAACACCTATACACTATGTCCCCTATATACTCCAGTACACTGTGACCCCTACATTCACCTGCACACAATGACCCCTACATTGACCTGCACACTATGACCCCTACATACTCCTATACACTATGATCCCTACATTCACCTGCACACAATGACCCCTACATACTCCTGTGTTACGGCCACTATGGGTCGCAACTGGGTTCTTTGCTGGAGGAACCAAAGTACCGAACCAAATGCAAAGAACAAAGTAGTATCCGACCCCAAGTCGGTAGTGGCTCTCAAGGAGTGAGCTTGGTAATGCAAGTAAAAAAACAAGGAGGGAGTTGAAAGGAATACGACACTTCATCAATAATCAATATATTCACATAATCACTTTCCCATTACCCTCACTAGAATCATAAAGGAAGTATTACTACACTGATATATACACATGTGTCGCTCTCATAGGAGACTAAGTGCTCCTCGATGCTCATGCAAGGCAGTCTTGTCAACTTCCGTGTTTCCTCAACACACAGTACCAGTACCGTCCTCAACCAGTACTGGGAAACACCAACGAGTCTACCCTAGCCACGGGCCAGCCTACCTACAGTCTCACTAGGTGCTCCTTGTGAACGCCCACAATCACTCTCCAGCCTGGTGCTGGCAGAGAACATCAGCCTCGCGCTGCTGGGCCTCTACACGAACAAATACAAGGGTAGCGAACCCCTGGCAGAAGCTTCTTGCAACTAGCTAGTTACACTCCTCCGTAGCACCTCACTGTCGGTCGTCTCTTCCTCTAGCCAGTCCCGGGATACACCGCATTCTGTCACTGCCATTTCACAGGCAGACAGCAGATACTACTCAGTTCCTCTTCGGCGGCGGCTCACTGCTCACCTAGAGCAGAATGGAGTAGAGAGATAAGAGGCTGCCCTGGGTAGACTGCCTGTCCTCGTACCCTACAGCCTTACGTAAATAAACTGGCCGGTACTTGTGAAACTAAGACATGCCACTTACGGACTCCGACATTAACATACAACAAATATCACGATAGATGGCGCTGATTTCTAGGCGCCACCTCACCAGAGGTCAACCTCAGCCACTCTTCGGGCTCACCAAGGCAAGAATTTAGAGTCTCTTGCAGGTATCATACTGCCAACACCAGATGGCGTCGTCCATTAAGTGGGGGTTAAGGGAGCAGACTCACAGATGGCGCTGACGTCGTCCACTATCCAACGATGTAGTCGGGTTCATAACATCCTGTATTCAGTTACCCCTACATACACCTGTACACTATGACCCCCCTACATACACCTGTACACTATGACCCCCCTACATACACCTGTTCACTGTGACCCTTACATACACCTGTACACTCTGACCCCCCTACATACACCTGTACACTATGACCCCCCTACATACACCTGTACACTATGACCCCCCTACATACACCTGTACACTATGACCCCCCTACATACACCTGTACACTATGACCCCCCTACATACACCTGTTCACTGTGACCCTTACATACACCTGTACACTCTGACCCCCCTACATACACCTGTACACTATGACCCCCCTACATACACCTGTACACTATGACCCCCCTACATACACCTGTACACTCTGACCCCCCTACATACACCTGTACACTATGACCCCCCTACATACACCTGTACACTATGACCCCCCTACATACACCTGTTCACTGTGACCCCTACATACACCTGTACACTGGGACCCCTACATACACCTGTACACTGTGACCCCTACATACACCTGTACACTATGACCCTAACATACACCTGTACACTATGACCCCCCTGCATACACCTGTACACTATGACCCCCCTACATACACCTGTACACTATGACCCCCTACATACACCTGTACACTGTGACCCCCTACATACACCTGTACACTATGACCCCCCTACATACACCTGTACACTATGACCCCCCTACATACACCTGTACACTGTGACCCCTACATACACCTGTACACTATGACCCCCCTACATGCACCTGTACACTGTGACCCCTACATACACCTGTACACTGTGACCCCCCTACATACACCTGTACACTATGACCCCCCTACATACACCTGTACACTGTGACCCCTACATACACCTGTACACTATGACCCCTACATACACCTGTACCCTGGGACCCCTACATACACCTGTACACTGTGACCCCTACATACACCTGTACACTGTGACCCCCTACATACGCCTGTACACTATGACCCTAACATACACCTGTGCACTATGACCCCTACATACTCCTGTACACTGTGACTCCTACATACACCTGTACCCTGTGACCTACATACACCCTGTACACTGTGACCCCCTACATACTCCTGTACACTATGACCCCTACATACACCTGTACACTGTGACTCCTACATACACCTGTACACTGTGACCCCCTACATACTCCTGTACACTGTGACCCCTACATACACCTGTACACTGTGACCCCCTACATACTCCTGTACACTGTGACCCCTACATACACCTGTACACTGTGACTCCTACATACACCTGTACACTGTGACCCCCTACATACTCCTGTACACTGTGACCCCTACATACACCTGTACACTGTGACCCCCTACATACACCTGTACACTGTGACCCCTACATACACCCTGTACACTGTGACCCCCTACATACTTCTGTACACTGTGACCCCTACATACACCCGTACACTGTGACTCCTACATACACCTGTACACTGTGACCCCCTACATACTTCTGTACACTGTGACCCCTACATACACCTGTACACTGTGACTCCTACATACACCTGTACACTGTGACCCCTACATACACCTGTACACTGTGACCCCTACATACACCTGTACACTGTGACTCCTACATACACCCTGTACACTGTGACCCCCTACATACTTCTGTACACTGTGACCCCTACATACACCTGTACACTGTGACTCCTACATACACCTGTACACTGTGACCCCCTACATACTCCTGTACACTGTGACCCCTACATACACCTGTACACTGTGACCCCCTACATACTCCTGTACACTGTGACCCCTACATACACCTGTACACTGTGACTCCTATATACACCTGTACCCTGTGACCTACATTCACCTGTACACTGTGACCCCTACATACACCTGTACACTGTGACTCCTACATACACCTGTACCCTGTGACCTACATTCACCTGTACACTGTGACCCTTACATACTGCTGTACACTGTGACCCACTACATACTCCTGTACACTGTGACCCTTACATACTACTGTACACTGTGACCCTTACATACTCCTGTACACTGTGACCCTTACATACTGCTGTACACTCTGACCCCTACATACTCCTGTACACTGTGACCCTTACATACTCCTGTACACTGTGACCCTTACATACTCCTGTACACTGTGACCCTTACATACTGCTGTACACTGTGACCCCTACATACTCCTGTACACTGTGACCCCTACATACTCCTGTACACTGTGACCCTTACATACTCCTGTACACTGTGACCCCTTCATACTCCTGTACACTGTGACCCCTTCATACACCTGTACATTGTGAGTCCCTACATACACCTGTACACTGTGACCCCTACATAACCCTGTACACTGTGACCCCTTCATACACCTGTACATTGTGAGTCCCTACATACACCTGTACACTGTGACCCCTACATACACCTGTACACTGTGACCCCTACATACACCTGTACACTATGGCCTCCCAACCAACACCTGTACACTGTGACACCTACATACACCTGTCCACTGTGACACCTACATACACCTGTACACTGTGACCTTTTTATACACCTGTACACTGTGACCCCCTACATACACCTGCACACTATGACCCTTACTTACACCTGTACACTGTGACCCCTACATACACCTGTACACTGTGACCCCCCTACATACACCTGTACACTGTGACCTCTACATACACCTGTACACTGTGACCCTTTCATACACCTGTACACTGTGACCCCTACATACACCTGTACACTGTAAGTCCCTTCATACACCTGTACACTGTGACACCTACATACACCTGTCCACTGTGACACCTACATACACCTGTACACTGTGACCCTTTCATACACCTGTACACTGTGACCCCTACATACACCTGTACACTGTGACCCTTTCATACACCTGTACACTGTGACCCCTACATACACCTGTACACTGTAAGTCCCTTCATACACCTGTACACTATGACCCCCCCAACCAACACCTGTACACTGTGACACCTACATACATCTGTACACGTTGACCCCTACATACACCTGCACACTATGACCCCTACATACATCTGGACACTGTGACCCCTACATACACTTGTACACTGTGACCCCTACATACACCTGTACGCTGTGACACCTACATACACCTGTACACTGTGACCCTTTCATACACCTGTACACTGTGACCCTTTCATACACCTGTACACTGTAAGTCCCTTCATACACCTGTACACTGTGACACCTACATACACCTGTCCACTGTGACACCTACATACACCTGTACACTGTGACCCTTTCATACACCTGTACACTGTGACCCTTTCATACACCTGTACACTGTGACCCCTACATACACCTGTACACTGTGACCCCTACATACACCTGTACACTGTGACCCCTACATACACCTGTACACTGTGATCCTTACATACACCTGTACACTGTGATCCTTACATACACCTGTACACTATGACCCCTACATACACCTGTACACTCTGACCCTTACATACATCTGTACACTGTGACCCCTACATACACTTGTACACTGTGACCCCTACATACACCTGTACGCTGTGACCAATACATACACCTGTACACTGTGACCCCTACATACACCTGTACACTGTGACCCTTGCATACACCTGTACACTCTGACCCATTCATACACCTGTACTCTGTGACCCCTACATACACCTGTACACTGTAACCCCTACATACAATTGTACACTGTGACCCCCTACATACACCTGTACATTGTGACCCCTACATACACCTGTACACTGTGACCCCTACATACAATTATACACTGTGACCCCCTACATACACCTGTACACTGTGACCCCTACATACTCCTGTACACTGTGACCCCCTGCATACACCTGTACACTGTGACCCCTACATACTCCTGTACACTGTGACCCCTACATACACCTGTACACTGTGACCCCTACATACACCTGTACACTGTGATCCCCTAAATACACCTGTACACTGTGACCCCTACATACACCTGTACACTCTGACCCCTACATACACCTGTACACTCTGACCCCTACATACACCTATACACTCTGACCCCTACATACACCTGTACACTCTGACCCCTACATATACCTGTATACTCTGACCCCTACATACACCTGTACATTCTGACCCCGTACATACACCTGTTCACTCTGACCCCTACATACACCTGTACATTCTGACCCCGTACATACACTTGTACACTCTGACCCCTACATACACCTGTACACTGTGACACCCCTACATACACCTGTACATTGTGACCCCTACATACACATGTACACTGTGACCCCTACATACACCTGTACATTGTGACCCCTACATACACCTGTGCACTCTGACCCCTACATAAACCTGTGCACTCTGACCCCTTCATACACCTGTACATGCGGACTCCTACATACACCTGTACACTCGGACCCCTACATACACCTGTACACTCGGACCCCTACATACACCTGTACACTCGGACCCCTACATACACCTGTACACTCGGACCCCTACATACACCTGTACACTCGGACCCCTACATACACCTGTACACTCGGACCCCTACATACACCTGTACACTCGGACCCCTACATACACCTGCACACTCTGACCCCTACATACACCTGTACACTCAGACTCCTGAAATTAGTGAGGAAGCTATTCAAAAGCTAAACATTGGATTAATGATAGTTGTCAAACATGTGCTCTGAACCCTTGAACATGCACCAGCGGTGCCGCTAGTGTGTCTGTCTTACAGGCTCTCTCCCATGGTTCATCGCCCTCTGTAACAACCACCCATGTACTTGTTCCTCTTCCTAGCAACTGCCGAACGCCTGTATGTATACACGTGTACATTGTGTATGCATAGGAGCTATTGATAACTATAGAGATATGTGCACGGGTGCACATATCTCTATAGTTAGTGGATCTATTGACTTTCTAGCTGAGTAACTGGATACTTCTGATTGTCAAGTTGATTGTAATATTGGTTACTCAAGCACGCTCTGTGGCTTCCTGGTGACGGACACTATACTACTCCCTCTCACAGTGAAGCTCTGTGATCTCCTCTTTCTGGATGCTTCCGAAGATTTTGACAAAGTTTAATACACCAAACTGTTTAGAGAATTATTTAATAACTAGCTGTACCCGGCCACACGTTGCTGTGGCTCAGCAACGCGTGTGCGTTACTGAGCCACAGCAACCTTCCCTGTCTCCCCAGTCCTCTCCACCATTTCCCACTCCACAATCCTCTCGTCCTCCCGTCCTTTCCCCCCTTCCCCTTCCCCTTCGTCCTCCCCACCATCCCTCACTTCCCTGTCCCCTTGTCCTCCCCAATTCTCCATTCCTCTGTCCCCTCGACGTCCCCACCATTCCCCACTCCCTCGTCCGATGCATTCCCAAATGATTTGATGTTCCCATCAGAAAATTTGGAACATCAAATGATCTGATGTTCCCATCAATGAAATATATGAAAAACAGTTAAAAAACGAAATGAAAAACACTGAAAAAAAATAAACTATATTCACGAAATGAATGGTATGGTAAACAACACAGCTCAATTCCAACGCAAAGTCACACAAAATAATTAAATCAAAAGGAAAATAAATCAAAATCTATGAAAATTCAATTTATCAATGAAATCGGAAACATTGAAACAGAATCATAACATATTTAGTATAACTGGTGATGCTCTTACGGGCAACAGATGGTGCTGTTTCTTAGAAAAATAATGTTTTTACCTGTCACAGGTGTGGCATCCATACTTATACTTACGAAATGAACCGTATGGTAAACAACACAGCTGAATTCAAAAGCAATGTCACACAAAATAATTAAATCAAAATGAAAATAAAGCAAAACTTTGAAAATTCAACTTATCAATGCAATGGAAACATTGAAATGGAATCATAACATATTTTTTTTTTTTTTTTTTTTTTTTTTTTTTTTTTGAGATATATACAAGAGTTGTTACATTCTTGTACAGCCACTAGTACGCGTAGCGTTTCGGGCAAGTCCTTAATCCTATGGTCCCTGGAATACGATCCCCTGCCGCGAAGAATCGTTTTTTCATCCAAGTACACATTTTACTGTTGCGTTAAACAGAGGCTACAGTTAAGGAATTGCGCCCAGTAAATCCTCCCCGGCCAGGATACGAACCCATGACATAGCGCTCGCGGAACGCCAGGCGAGTGTCTTACCACTACACCACGGAGACTGCGATTTAGTATAGAGTGTGTTGAGATCCGCTCTGTCATGCCTGGTTTGCAGTGTTCTTAGTCCTGTGGCCCTCAAATGTATGATTGTTACTGCCGGAGGTGACTAGTTTATTGTGCACCCCATACTCATCCTGTGAGCGGTAGCGCAAAAAACATTACAGATGGCACAAAAGGTCTTTATGAGACCTCATAATTACATAAATGATGTTTATTATATAAACAATTTCATTTAACCTTCACACTTTATAGTTACATGTCAGCTAGTTACAGAGAATGTTCTATTTCAAGAGCTATATAATTACAATAAGATATTATACATTAATGGTAGGTCTTATCGCAAATACATAATTGTTTGAACAATGGAGATATTACAGAGTCGTTGGGAGCTGCTGTTTAGTATTAGTCTTCACAATACACTATTTGTTTCTTAATCTCATGTGTCGTTTATCTACTGGAAGCGAAATATGGATACAGTACAAGGATTTCAGGTATTTTATCCTAGGTAATAAGATAGGTTGCCATATCATACAGCGTGAGCTTAGACTTATCTCTAAATGGCTCAATTTTACTACAATCCAAGATATAGTGTTCGAGTGTGTGTCCCTGTCTTTGTCCACATACAACTTTATACTTTACTTCATCTAGATCCCTATACAAGCCGAACTGCCAGAGATACTTGTAGCCAATTCTTATACGAGCTGTGACAACATCTGTTAGTCTACTGACTTTGTTACTTGCTCCATACACATGTTTTACTTCACACATTTCATTGTGATGAACAATGGACCTGCTAGTTCCAGTTTGCACAGTTCTACTTTCTTCAAATCCATCTAGGAGTTCTCGTCTAATGACACTTTTAAGGAACCTATTTGATAACTCAAGATTCCATTCAATACTGTCTTTATTTACTTCAGCCTTAGCAAGGGCGTCAACTTTGGTCAGTATAAGGTCAAGATGCATCTGTTGGATCTGGACGTGAGAAAGGCTGTTGGCCTGACGGAATCTCACCATGAGTATTGAATGAGTGTGCAGAAGCACTTTGCTTGCCACTCTTTATAGTGTATACCAGCTCACTGGAGACGGGAGACCTACCAAAAATATGGAAGATGGCTAATGTTGTCCCAGTATACAAAAAGGGTGACAGACAAGTGGCACTGAACTACAGGCCAGTGTCCTTAACTTTTATACCATGCAAGGTGATGGAGAAGTTCGTGAGAAAAAACCTAGGTAGCTTATGGAGGTAGCGAAGGCTATTACAATGTGTTTATGATAGATATATGACAAAAGATGAACAGATAGCTCACAGGGCGAGCCGACCTGAACGCCACAGGACCCTACCCACCCCACAACTCCTTCCCAAGTCACACCCTCCCCAAATCAGCCCTCCCATCCTTCACCCCTGCTTCTATCCCCAACAACTCTCCTGCTCCCTCCTCCGCACTTGCACCTAAATCAACCTGCAACACCACACCCTTCAATGACTCTATCAGGCAAAGCTTTCCCCTCCCTAAACCAACTCTCCTACCCCTCTCCCAACCTTTCCTGAACAACTCCCCCTGTCCCTTCTAACCCCATTGCATTCAAATCCATCTGCTTCATCCCACCTTCCATTGTCCCCCCTCATTCCCTCAACCCCCATAAAACCTACCCAACTCTCATCCCTCTTCTGCACCTCATCTCCCACATGGCCCCTCACCTTGCGACCCCACCCCTCTCACTTCTTCCTCCATCTCCCTCTTCCCCTCTTCTGCCCCAATGCCCAAACCTACTCCTGAGTTCCCCCCCCCCCTCCCGACTAATACAACCTCTCTTCCACTCACACTACCCATACTCCATTCTCCCCTTTTTCCCCACCCCCACTATTCTTCCCCCCCCCCCCCCCCGCCCAACTTCTTAACCTTTATCTGACTCTCAGCCTCATGCTACCTCTCAATTCCCCTATGCTTCTCAGACCCTTCCTAATTTTCAGACCCTGTATGCCCTTCCTACCCCCATAGATGACCAGCCCCCATTCATCCCCTAGGCACCCCCCAGACCCCATTCGCCCTCCCATACACCCCCAGGTCCCCCCATACCTCCAGAGAAAGGGTGAACTCTGGGGCTAGAGTTTCCAAGAAGAGTCTCAAGGTTCGGTACACCAATGCTGATGGGGTATCAAATAAAGCAGAAGAGATAAAAGAAGTACATAGTGAGGCAGATACTGACATAGTTGCAATAGTAGAAGGTAAAAATATGGCATGATCTCGGATGCAGTCTTTCCGGAGGGTTACCAGGTGATAAGAAAAGAGAGGACAAAGAGACAGGGAGGGGGAGTGGCACTCCTAATAAAGCGGAAATGGAAGTTTGAAGACCTGGAAAATCGGGTTACCAATGAGAGCACAAGCTTCATACATGGAACTCTGACAGCAGATGGGAGGAAGATTGTGATCTTGGTAATCTACAATCCCCCACCAAACAGCAGAAGACCCAGGCTGGAGTATAATGACAACAACAAGGCATGCATAGAGGAACTACAGAGGACAACAACATTACCTCACAGAATGAGAGCGAAACTGCTGGTCATGGGGGACCTAAATCACGGAAAGATCAATTGGGAATCAAAGAATTCTCATGGCGGGGAAGAAACGTGGGGAGCAAAGTTAGTAGATGTTAAAGATAGGAATTTCCTAACACAACATGTGAAGGAAGACACAAGGGAAAGAGGAGGGCATACACCGAGCCTATTAGACTTAATTTTCACCCAGAACGTAGAAGATATCGAGAATTTGGAACATGAAGTATCTCAAGGGGCCAGCGACCATTGTGTCCTAGTCTTTGACTACATGATGGAACTCAAACTTGTGACCAAGAGACAAGAGGTTTGGGAAAAAAGAGTTGACTACAGGAAAGGGGACTACGGGAGGATAAGAGACTATCTGGGAGAAGTGCAGTGGGAGGAAGAAATTAGAGGAAAAACAGCCCAAGACATAATGGACCTAGTCATACGGAAATGCAAAGATGCCATTTCAATTTCTTTCTTTATCATGCACCCCATACCAATCCCGTGGGCGGTGGTGTAAAGGATTACAGAGGCACATAATCGGTTCAGGAACTGAACCCCTCTAGTTTGTTTAGCTAAGCAAATAACAATCTTTTGACGCTAATTACAAAATTATTAATGTTATATATACATGTACACATACTCATACATACATGTACATATATATATACGTATACATATATACAAACACATACATATTTAATAACCCACACATATACACACATCAATAATCTTTTGTGTCACAAGTGATCCAGCAAGAGGCTCACAACAGTCACTATACAAGGCACTTTACATCTATAGTGAGTCGCACAGTTACTAGTCTTGCTGCACACCCACCCAACAGGGCGGCAGCTTTACAGTCATGTGCTCCACACCCACCCAACTGGGCAGCAGCTTTACAGTCATGTGCTCCACACCCACCCAACTGGGCGGCAGCTTTACAGTCATGTGCTCCACACCCACCCAACTGGGCGGCAGCTTTACAGTCATGTGCTCCACACCCACCCAACTGGGCGGCAGCTTTACAGTCATGTGCTCCACACCCACCCAACTGGGCAGCAGCTTTACAGTCATGTGCTCCACACCCACCCAACTGGGCGGCAGCTTTACAGTCATGTGCTCCACACCCACCCAACTGGGCAGCAGCTTTACAGTCATGCGCTCCACACCCACCCAACTGGGCAGCAGCTTTACAGTCATGTGCTCCACATCCACCCAACTGGGCAGCAGCTTTACAGTCATGCGCTCCACACCCACCCAACTGGGCGGCAGCTTTACAGTCATGTGCTCCACACCCACCCAACTGGGCGGCAGCTTTACAGTCATGTGCTCCACACCCACCCAACTGGGCGGCAGCTTTACAGTCATGTGCATGCATTACCTACAGTAAGCAAATTTTGGATACTTCGCTAAGATTTCGGGCAGCACATCATTATGAATGAAGTACTTACACATTTCTTGGACACTATTGATGTTGTTATCTCTAAATTCCGCTATTTTTTCACATTCCATTATGTAATGACACAAAGTATGCGAATAGTTCTGCTGACAGAGTTTACATTTAGTCAAATGTACATCAGCAGATGTTACAAATTTCCAGAGTTACGTGTAGCCGAGCCTAAGCCTAGCAGTGATATAACATCTAGAAGTCTGCTAACATTATTGGATGACCCATAGACGTGCGGTACTTCCTGCATAATAGAATGATGATAGATGGAGTAACTGGTGTGAATTTCACTTTGCCTCAAGTCTCCGAAATTTAGTTGATGTTCCCGGAATATTACTGCCTTCAGGCTGCTCAAAGGCAGTCCAAGTTAGTAATCAATTTCCTCTTTACGAGCAAAAGTCTTGGCCAACTCATAAGTTCTATCATGCATTCGGAGACCAATATGGGAAGGAATCCACAAGAGACAGACTCTGTCTCCACCAATGATTATTTCATCATATCTGTGTCTAGCTTCAGAGATAAGCACATCACAATTATGCCTTGGGGACACTGCACTACTCACAGAAATCACAATTACGTAATGCATCAAATGAACAAATCCACAAGGGCCGTGACGAGGATTCAAACCTGCGTCCGAGAGCATCCCAGACACTGCCTTAATCGACCGAGCAACGACATGGTAAAAGGAGTTGAAACCGAAGTTCTACTGAACTTATTGGATCCTGCAGGATCTCTGAGGCTGCAGGATCCTATGCACTCGAGCTATTGACAGAGCTCGAGTGCATTGAAGGAGTTGTGTAAAACCCTGGTTTGTGCCTCGGAGAGGCTGCAGGATCCAGTAAGTTCAGTAGAACTTCGGTTTCAACTTCCTTCAGTGAGGAAGGTGGCAATACAGTGATGTACACTCTTTCCATGCATAAAGCCGTATATCTGGGGAGACAACATGTTACTAATTCTGTAAAGGAGACGGTTGAGAACCATCCTCTCAAGGCACTTACAGAGACAACTAGTGAGGGAGATTGGACGAAAAGCACTCTGTTGGTTTGGTTTAGGAATGGGAATAATAAGACTGTTGGTCCATGACTTTGGAAGCTCCCCAGTTACATAGCTCATATTATACAATTCAAGCAAGGGATTCCCTGGAACTAGCAGAGGCATACGCGGTATGCCGTAAGTAACTCCATCCTCCCCGGGTGATGTAGCTTTGCCTTTATGTAGAGCAGAGTCTAGTTCGTATTCAGTAAAAAGCATGTCACAGTCATCCTCTTGATGAAGCAGGAAGTCAAGGAGCCTTGCTCTATCAGCATATCTATTATTTAATTCAATCTGTGTGGGTAGAGGAAGACTGTCAAAGCTGAAAGTTGTGGCCCAAGCATCAACAAGTTCATTTGCTCTGTGCAGAGGATTAGGGTGCGAGATCTGCTGAAGAGAGATTCATACCAACAGTAAAGGAAAAAAGCAGGAGAGAATATAATAACCCATGGTTTAACAGACAGTGTCAGGAAGCAAAAATGAGCAGCAGGCGGGAGTGGAGTAAGTACAGAAGACAAAGGGCAGAGACAACAGGATCAGATGCAACAGAGCTAGGAACGATTACATTAACATAAGAAGAGTATCAGAAAGAAATTATGTGAACGATATTGCGATCAAAGCGAAAAAACAACCTAAATTACTGCACAGCCATATAAGAAGAAAAATGCCAGTGAACGACCAAGTGACAAGACTAAAGAAAACAGAGGAGGCATATACAGAGTGACAAGGAAATCTGTGAGGCACTGAATGCCAGTTTCCACGTAGTGTTCACAACCGAGCCTCAGCAGCTCCCATTGTTAGAAGAGATTATCCCTAGATGAAAGACTATCAGATATAGAGGTGACAGCAGAGGAGGTAATGAAACAGTTGACAACACTGGATGCAACTAAAGCTGTTGGACCAGACAAAGTATCACCGTGGATACTGAAAGAGGCAGCACATGCCCTCAGCGTGCCTCTGACAAGGATCTTTAAAGAGTCACTTATGTCGGGAGAATTGCCCAATTACTAGAAGAGGGCAAATGTTGTACCGATTTTCCAGAAAGGTGATAGGGAGGAGGCACTTAACTATAGACCTGTATCACTGACAAGCATCTCCTGTAAAACACTTGAAAAAATAATTAGGCTAATACTGGTTGCACACCTGGAGAACATTAGGTTTGTAAACAAACATCAACATGGGTTCTGGAAAGGAAATTATGCCTAACGAACCTTTTGGAATTTTATGATAAAATAACGAGGATAAGGCAAGACAGAGAAGGTTGGGCAGATTCCATATTTCTTGACTGCAAAAAGCCTTTGATACAGTACCGCACATGAGACTGCTATTCAAACTTGAGAGGCAGGTGGTAGTAAGCGGAAAGGCGCTAGCATGGGTAAGGAACTACTTAACACTAAGGAGCAAGAGAGTTATGATAAGGGGCGAGAAATCAGACTGGCGAACAGTAACGAGTGGAGTACTTCGGTGCTTTGACCAATTCTCTTTCTAATATTCTTTAATGACATGTTTACAGGAGTAAAAGCCTACATGTCAATATTCGCTCGCAAAGTTGATGAGAAGAGTTGTGACAGATGAGGATTGTAGGATCCTGACAGCTGAGAGGACAGCGCTTAGGATTCGTAGTCCTGAGGTTCTGGGTTCGATCCCCCGGTGGAGGCAGAGACAAATGGGCAGAATGTTTATTTCACCCTGATGCCCCTGTTACCTAGCAGTAAATAGGTACCTGGGAGTTAGACAACTGCTACGGGCTACTTCCTGGGGGGAGGGGTGTAACAAAAGGGAGGCCTGGTCGAGGACCGGGCCGTGGGGACGCTAAGCCCTGGAATCATCTCAAGATAACCTCAAGATCCTTCAAGAGAACTTTAACAGCTTGACGAGATGGTCACAGAAATGGCTACTGGAGTTCTACACGAGCAAATGTAAAGTTATGGAAATAGAATTGTGATAGGATACCAAAGGGACAATACTTAATGAAGGGGAACAGCCTACCTGTGACGACTTGAGAAAGAGACCTGGGAGTGGACATAACACCTAATCCAACTCCTGAGGCACATATAAATAGGATATCAACAGCAGCGTACTCTACACTGGCAAAAGTTAGACCATCATTTAGAAACCTAAGTAAGGAGGCTTTAAGGGCTCTTTACACTGCCTACATGAGGCCAGTCTTAGAGTATACTGCACCATCATGAAGTACCCACCTGAAGAAACACATTAGGAAACCGGAAAAGGTTCTGAAGTTTGCAACGAGACTCGTCCCAGAGCCTTACAATACATGGAAAATGGAAGGGAGAACGGGGGATATAATAGGAACGTATAAAATACTCAGGGGAATTGACAGAGTGGAAATAGACGTAATCTTCACACGTAATAGTAACAGAACGAGGGGATATGGGTGGAAGCTGGAAACTCAGATGAGTCACAGAGATGTTAGAAAGTTTTCTTTTAGCGTGAGAGTAGTGGGAAAATGGAATGCACTTAAGGAGCAGGTGGTGGAAGCAAACTCTATTCGTAATAAATTTAAAACAAGATATGATAGGGAAATAGGACCGGAGTCATTGCTGTAAACAACCGATGGCTCGAAAGGCGGGATCCAAGAGTCAATGCTCGATCCTGCAGACACAAATAGGTTTGTACAAATAGGTGAGTACACACAAACACACACACACACACACACACACACACACACACACACACACACACACACACACACACACACACACACACACACACACACACACACATTCCTACCTTCGAATTAGGAAGGATTAACAGCATGGCTAAGGACAGAGGATTAGTGGGGGATGGGTTAGTGACTGCGGTTGGGATGGAGAATCCCCAGGGGACAGGCTACCAGCATGACAATGAATTACTGAGGAGACGGTCTATTATAATACATGGATTATTCGAATCTGGGGCACCTACAAGACAAGAGAGAATAGAAACGGTAAAATACGAATTGCACGAGATATTGAGATGTATTGGAGCAGGAATGGCAGAACACGAGGTGGATATCAGCCGCCGGGTTGGACCTTACAATTGTACCAAGAATAGACCTGTTCTGGTGCAATTCTCCAATGAGGAGGCTGTGGAGTACATAATGAGGAACAAGCATTTACTCAGAGGAAGTGAAACCCATTACAATGTGTTTATAGAGAGGTTTATGACGAAAGATGAGCAAATAGCCCACAAGAATAGATGGCAACAACGACACCGAACTAGCCTCTCAGGTAGTCTCACCTCCCAGGTCACATCCCAGGTCACCTCCCAGGCCACCTCCCAGGTCACCTCCCAGGTCGCATCCTCCCCAACTCAGCCCTCCTATACCTCCCCCCTGCCTCAGCCTCCCAAAACCCCCCTGTCCCTTCCACATTTGCACCTCCCCAACGATTCCCCTGCCCCTGCTACATCACACCTGTCAACGACCCCAGTGGGTCAAGCCATGCCCTCCCCAAACCCACCTTCCCATCCCCCCTCCCCAACTACCCCTTCCTACTCCCCTGCCCCTTCTACCCCATTGACTTCAATTCCATCTACTCCATCCCAGCTTCCACTGCACCTCTCTTCCACTCACCCCCAAACCCCACCCAATCCTCACCCCTCCTATGCACCTCCAGCCCACATTTAACCCCCTCACCTTGTGACCCCCTAACACCTTCCTCCATCTCCCTCTTCCCCTCTTCTACCCCAAAACCCCCACCTACCCCCGATTCCCCCCTAACAAATACACCCTCTCTTCCACTCCCAGCACCCATGCTCCATTCTCATCTCAGCCCTCTGCCCTCAGTATCCCTCTCCCCCCCAACCTCTCAACCTCTATCTGACTCTCAGTCTTACTCTATTTCTCAACCCCCCTATGCTATTCAGGCCCCTAACTTTCAGACCCATTATGCCCTTCCTACCCCCCTAGATGCCCAGACCCCATTCGCCTACCAGGCACTCCCAGGCACCCCCCTAGCACCCCCCACTCACCCCCACAGCCCCCACTTGCCCCCCAGACCCCCGGCAAAAGGGGGAACTCTGGCACCAGAGTTTCCAAGAAGAGTCTCAAGGTTTGGTACACCAATGCTGATGGGGTAGCCAATAAAGCAGAAGAGATAAAAGAAAGAGTTAGTGAGGCAGACCCAGACATAGTGGCAATAGTGGAAACTAAAATAAATGGCATGATCTCGGATGCAATCTTTCCAGAGGGGTACCAGGTGATAAGAAAAGAAAGGACACAGAGACAGGGAGGAGGAGTGGCACTACTAATAAAGCGGAAATGGAAGTTTGATGAGCTGGAAAATCCGGGTACCAATGAAAGCACGAGCTTCATACATGGAACTCTGACAGTGGATGGGAAGAAGATTGTAATCTTGATACTCTACAATCCCCCACCAAACAGTAGAAGGCCTAGGCAGGAGTACGAGGACAGCAACAAGACATGTATGGATGAACTGCAGAGGGCAGCAACTTTAGCGCATAGAATGAGAGCGAAGCTGCTGGTCATGGAGGACCTAAATCACGGAGAGATAGAATGGGAAACGAGGAATCCCCATGGCGGGGAGGAGACCTGGGGAGCGAAGCTGGTAGACGTTATTGACAGGAATTTCCTAACACAGCATGTGAAAGAAGATACTAGGGAAAGAGGAGGGGATACGCCCAGCCTATTAGATCTCATTTTCACCCAGAATGCAGAAGACATCGAGCAGTTGGAACATGAAATACCACTAGGAGCTAGTGACCATTGTGTCCTAGTCTTTGACTACATGATGGAGCTTAAAATTGTGACCAAAGGACAAGAGGTCCGGGAAAGGAGACTTGATTACAGAAAAGGGGACTACAGAAGGATAAGGGACTACCTGGGAGAAGTGCAGTGGGAGGAAGAACTTAGAGGAAAAACAGTGCAAGGTATGATGAACCAAGTCATATTGAAATGCAAGGAGGCTGAAGAGAGATTTATTCCAACAATAAAGGAAAAAAGCAGGAGGGAATATAATAACCCATGGTTTAATAGACAGTGTCAGGAAGCAAAGGTGAGAAGCAGGAGGGAGTGGAGGAAGTACAGAAGACAAAGGACAGAGGACAACAGGAGTAGATGTAACAGAGCTAGGAATGATTACATTAACATAAGACGAGTGTCGGAAAGAAATTATGAGAATGATATTGCAGTCAAAGCGAAAAAGCAACCAAAATTACTACATAGCCATATAAGAAGGAAGATGTCGGTAAATGACCAAGTGACAAGACTGAGGAAAACAGAAGGGGCATATACAGAAAGCAACAAGGAAATCTGCGAGGTACTGAATGCAAAATTCCATGGAGTGTTCTCAACCGAGCCTGAGCAGCTCCCATTGTTAGAAGAGATTACCCAAGATGAAAGACTATCAGATATAGAGGTGACAGCAGAGGATGTAATGAAACAGTTGACAACACTGGATGCAAATAAAGCTGTTGGACCAGACAAAGTATCACCGTGGATACTTAAAGAGGCAGCGCAGGCTCTAGCGTGCCTCTGGCAATGATCTTTAATGAGTCACTTAATGTCGGGAGAATTTCCCAGTTGCTGGAAGGAGGCAAATGTCGTACTGATTTTCAAAAAAGGTGATAGGGAGGAGGCACTTAACTACAGACCCGTATCACTGACAAGCATCCCCTGCAAAATACTTGAAAGAATAATTAGGCTAAGACTTGTTGAGCACCTGGAGAGCATTGGGTTTGTGAACAAGCACCAACATGGGTTCTGGACAGGGAAATCATGCCTAACAAACCTTTTAGAATTCTATGATAAAGTAACAAGGATAAGGCAGGACAGAGAAGGCTGGGCAGACTGCATATTTCTTGACTGCCAAAAGGCCTTTGATACGGTACCGCACATGAGACTGCTATACAAACTTGAGAGGCAGGCAGGAGTAAGCGGAAAGGCCCTAGTATGGGTGAAGAACTACCTAACAGGAAGGAGCCAGAGGGTAATGGTAAGGGGCGAGAAGTCGGACTGGCGAACAGTAACAAGTGGAGTACCTCAAGGATCGGTGCTGGGACCAATCCTCTTTCTAATTTACGTAAATGATATGTTTACAGGAGTGGAATCATACATGTCAATGTTTGCAGATGACACAAAATTAATGAGAAGAGTTGTGACAGACGAGGATTGTAGGATCCTCCAAGAGGACTTAAACAGGCTGCAGAGATGGTCAGGGAAATGGCTACTGGAGTTTAACACCAGTAAATGTAAAGTTATGGAAATGGGATCAGGTGACAGGAGACCAAAGGGACAGTACACAATGAAGGGGAACAGCCTACCTGTAACGATTCGAGAAAGGGACCTGGGAGTGGATGTGACACCTAATCTAACTCCTGAGGCACATATAAATAGGATAACGACAGCAGCGTACTCTACACTGGCGAAAATTAGAACTTCATTCAGAAACCTAAATGAGGAGGCTTTTAGGGCGCTTTACAATGCCTACGTGAGACCCGTCTTAGAGTATGCCGCGCCATCATGGAGCCCCCACCTGAAGAAACACATAAAGAAACTGGAGAAGATTCAGAGGTTTGCGACGAGGCTTGTCCCAGAGTTACGAGGGATGGGATATGAAGAACGGCTGAAGGAACTGAACCTTATGACACTAGAGAAAAGAAGGGAGAGAGGAGATATGATAGGGACATATAAAATACTCAGGGGAATTGACAAAGTGGAAATAGATGAAATGTTCACACGTAATAATAGCAGAACGAGGGGACATGGGTGGAAACTGGAAACTCAGATGAGTCACAGAGATATTAGGAAGTTTTCTTTTAGCGTGAGAGTAGTGGAAAAATGGAATGCACTTGGGGAACAGGTTATGGAAGCAAATACTATTCATACTTTTAAAACTAGGTATGATAGGGAAATAGGACAGGAGTCATTGCTGTAAACAACCGATATCTGGAAAGGCGGGATCCAAGAGTCAATGCTCGATCCTGCAAGCACATATAGGTGAGTACATATAGGTGAGTACACACACACACACACACACACAGACGACTTGAGAAAGAGACCTGGGCGTGGACATAACACCTAATCCATTTTATTCATTTATATAGATTCCTATATATATAGATTCATTTTTCTCAATGTTTGCAGACGATGCCAAAATTATGAGAAGGATTAAGACAGAAGAGGACTGTTTGAGGCTTCAAGAAGACCTAGACAAACTGAAGGAATGGTCGAACAAATGGTTCTTAGAGTTTAACCCAACCAAATGTAATGTAATGAAGATAGGTGTAGGGAGCAGGAGGCCAAATACAAGGTATCATCTGGAAGAGGAAATTCTTCAGGAGTCAGAGAAAGAAAAAGACTTGGGAGTTGATATCACGCCAGACCTGTCTCCTGCAGCCCATATCAAGAGGATAACATCAGCGGCATATGCCAGGCTGGCCAACATACGAACGGCATTCAGAAACTTGTGTAAAGAATCATTCAGAACTTTGTATACCACATATGTCAGGCCAATCCTGGAGTATGCAGCCCCAGCATGGAGTCCATATCTAGTCAAGGATAAGACTAAACTGGAAAAGGTTCAAAGGTTTGCCACCAGACTAGTACCCGAGCTGAGAGGTATGAGCTGCGAGGAGAGACTACGGGAATTAAACCTCACTTCGCTGCAAGACAGAAGAGTTAGGGGGGACATGATCACCACATACAAGATTCTGAAGGGAATTGATAGGGTAGATAAAGACAGTCTATTTAACACAAGGGGAACACGCACAAGGAGACACAGGTGGAAACTGAGTGCCCAAATGAGCTACAGAGATATTAGAAAGAACTTGTTTAGTGTCAGAGTGGTTGACAAATGGAATGCATTAGGAGGTGATGTGGTGGAGGCTGACTCCATACACAGCTTCAAATGTAGATATGATAGAGCCCAATAGGCTCAGGAATCTGTACACCTGTTGATTGACGGTTGAGAGGCGGGACGAAAGAGCCAGAGCTCAACCCCTGCAAACACAACTAGGTGAGTACTAGATGAGTACACACACACACACGCACACACACACACACACACACACACACACACACACACACACACACACACACACACACACACACACACACACACACGCACACACACACACACACACACGATGCTAAAATTATGAGAAGGATTAAAACAGAAGAGGACTGTTTGAGGCTTCAAGAAGACCTAGACAAGCTGAAGGAATGGTCGAACAAATGGTTGTTAGAGTTTAACCCAACCAAATGTAATGTAATGAAGATAGGTGTAGGGAGCAGGAGGCCAGATACAAGGTATCATCTGGGAGAGGAAATTCTTCAGGAGTCAGAGAAGGAAAAAGACTTGGGGGTTGATATCACGCCAGACCTGTCTCCTGCAGCACATATCAAGCGGATAACATCAGCGGCATATGCCAGGCTGGCCAACATACGAACGGCATTCAGAAACTTGTGTAAAGAATCATTCAGAACTTTGTATACCACATATGTCAGGCCAATCCTGGAGTATGCAGCCCCAGCATGGAGTCCATATCTAGTCAAGGATAAGACTAAACTGGAAAAGGTTCAAAGGTTTGCCACCAGACTAGTACCCGAGCTGAGAGGTATGAGCTACGAGGAGAGACTACGGGAATTAAACCTCACTTCGCTGGAAGACAGAAGAGTTAGGGGGGACATGATCACCACATTCAAGATTCTGAAGGGGATTGATAGGGTAGATAAAGACAGTCTATTTAACACAAGGGGAACATGCACAAGGGGACACAGGTGGAAACTGAGTGCCCAAATGAGCCACAGAGATATTAGAAAGAACTTTTTTAGTGTCAGAGTGGTTGACAAATGGAATGCATTAGGGGGTGATGTGGTGGAGGCTGACTCCATACACAGTTTCAAGTGTAGATATGATAGAGCCCGATAGGCTCAGGAATCTGTACACCTGTTGATTGACGGTTGAGAGGCGGGACCAAAGAGCCAGAGCTCAACCCCCGCAAACACAACTAGGTGAGTACAACTAGGTGAGTACACACACACAAATGTACAGAAGTTCAAAAAGTATTCCTTCAGAGGGATATGACAAGGAATGAGAGAAAGAGGGCAGCAGCTGTGAAGAGGGAGTGCAGGGAGAGAGAAAGGAATCAGGGAGCCACAACCCTGAGCCCTACAATCCCAGAGGGGAGTGGGGAACTGTCAACAAGCAGCTCAACAGACACAGTGAGAAAAGCACCTCCCCCATCCTCCACCCAATTAATGCCCTACCTGTCCGAACCCCTGGTGCCCAAGGTGCCCACCTAGGGTGCCCTCCCCCCTCCGATCCCCCCCTCCCCAGGATCTCCCATCTCCCCCACCCCCCAAGCCCTCCCTAATCCTCTATGTGCACCCTTCTCCCACACCCCTGAAGCCCTCCATTCTCCCCCACCCCTAAACTCTCCAGTATCTCCCACCCACCTGAGCCCTCCCTTCTCCCCCACTCTCCTAAGCTCTCCCATCTTCCTCAACCTGCCCTTTCCCCCAACCTTCCCCATTCCAAGACCTCCTCCCTGTTATGCCCCCCTGAGCCCCCCATTCCTTCTCATTCCTCCAAACCTCCCCTCCTCCCACCCACCCCCCCCAAGCCTCCCCTTCTCCCACACCGCCCCCCCCCCCAAAATCTCTCCCTCTCACCCATTCCCCCAAGCCTTCCCACTCTAACCCACCCCAAGCCTCCCCCACCCCAACACCCCCCAAGCCCTCTTTTCTCCCCAACCCCCTCAAGCCCTCCCCCCTATACCTCCCTCCCTGTACCAGATCCTCCCAGCCCCCCGCACAACCCAGAGCCCCCAGGTCCTCCTTCATAGGCCCTCCCATCCCAGTCCTTTCCGGTTTCCCTGCTTCAGGGGAAGCAATATGATCTGTGAAAGGACAGAAAAGAGTCAGTTTCAAGGTGATGTACTCGAACATAGATGGGATCACAAGCAAGGCAAGTGAACTAAGGGAAAGAGCACAAGAAGTGAACCCAGGTGTAATCGGACTCACAGAAACAAAACTCTCATGAATCATAACGAATTCGGTGTTTCCCCAGGACTACACTGTAATAAGGAAAGAGATGGAGGGAAGGGGAGGAGGTGGAGTGGCCCTACTAATGTGAAGGGAATGGAGTTTCAAGGAGATGGTCATCCCGGGCTGCGAGGGATTCAGAGACTACATAACAGGCACCATGACAATGGGAGGACCAAAAGTAGTAGTAGCAGTGATATACAACCTTCTACCAAATGACAGAAGACCCAGGCAAGAGTATGACAACAACAACATGGCAGTTAACACTATAATTGAGAAGGCAGCCTTTGCTGCCTCTAGAAATAGATCCCATCTGCTCATCATGTGGGACTTCAGTCACAGAAGGATAGACTGGGAGAACAAGGAACTGCATGGAGGAGAGGATACATGGCGAGTCAAACTAATGGAGGTGGCGACAAGAAACTTTCTAACCCAACATGTCAGGGAGCCCACTAGGATGAGAGGAAACGATGAACCAGCGAGACTCGACCTAGTCTTCACTCTGAACGACTCCGACATAAGCGAAATCGGTTTTGAGGCCCCAGTAGGAATGAGCGACCAAAGTACACTGGTGTTTGAGTATCTGCTTGAAGAAGGGTTATTGAACTCGAGGAGGGATACTGAAAGCAAAAGGCTGGCATTTCGTAAGGGGGGAAACTATGAGGAAATAAGAAGATTCCTAACAGATATAACATGGGAAACAGAGCTCAGGGGAAAGACGACAAAAGACATGATGGACTACGTCACACAGAAATGCAAGGAGGCAGTAAACAAGTTTGTCCCAGTCCAAAAGAATGACAACGAAATGAAGATGAGAAACCCATGGTTTAATCAGAGATGTAGGCTAGCTAAGCAGCAAAGTAAAAGGGAATGGAGAAACTATATATTTTTGTTTAAGTAAAGAGGAAGGAGAGGCATAGGTGAAGGGAAGTATAGAAGTGGGAAGAACAGTGTGAGGTATGAAAGCAGGCGGGCTGTCCGCCTTGCTGATACGATGTGTGGGTGTTGGCAGCTAAGCTAAGCTTGTTCTTTCTTGTCAGGGAGCTGTGAGTGTGGGAGAGGTTCTTCACATGTGTTTCACCATATCTGGATGTCTATAGATGAATACTGTGTAGCATTCATATATACACACTCCGATGCTTCCACACATGTTGTTCTGTTTAAGGCTCTTTATTTTATTATTATTATTTATCGAGTTGTTCGTACATATATATTATTATTTATCGACATACATACACATACATACTCAATTTTTCAATTATGGGGGAAGGATATCTGGTTAGTATATCATCTGGGAATTATGTATTGTGGGGCTGGGCAGTGATATAAAACACTAGTGAACATACAACATCTAGTGAATCGAGGCTCTTGGGCCACCAGCTGTGGGAGCGGGGCGTCACATCTTGGGCCACCTGCTGTGGGAGCGGGGCGTCTCATCTTGGGCCACCAGCTGTGGGAGCGGGGCGTCTCATCTTGGAGCAATCTTTCTAACATCGGGTCCTCTAACATTTTGATGGTGTTCCACACCCTGATGACTTGGTGCTGCAGTCTGATGTTTAGTGGCTGTATGTTCAGGAGTTCATGGAGCTCCTGGATTGTCTGATCATATGGTGGACGGTGTTTTGCTGCTCTCTTTAGCGCCTTATTTTGCACTACTTGCAGTTTCTGTATGTTAGTTTTCTTTATGGTGTGTAGTGGTACTGGGGGATAATCTAGATGCGGTCGAACTAGCGGCTTATATAGGTAGATCTGAATGTTTGTACTGAGGCTTCGGAATTTCCTCAATTTTCCTAAGGCTGCTTTGGCTTTGTTTAGTCGGTCCCTTGCATGAATTTGTATCCCTGTTCTATTTATGTTAAGTCCCAGTATTCTGCCTACCTCCGCATATTGGATCGGATGGTTGTTAAGGATGATGGGGTCCGGGTTTCTTTCGCAATGTGTATTATCTGAAACTTTTGTCTGTTGGTGCTAATTTTCCATTGCTTCTCAAAGTTGTTTATGAGTTCAATTGCTGCCTTGGTCTTGTCGGCTAGTAGCGGCTTTGATGGTCCCGGTTGGCATATTATTTGGGTGACATCGTCAGCGTATGTGATGTATTCTCCATGTTGGGGTTGGGGTAGGTCAGCTGTATATATGTTGAATAGAGTGGAGGAGAGGCAGCTTCCTTGTGGTACTCCACTTTTCAATTCTATTACGTCACCCAAGTAGCTGCCGATATTAAGCCTAGCAGTTCTGTTGTCTATAAAGCTGCAGAGAGTAGCAGTAAATCTCTCAGGAAGCCCTAGTTCAGATATCTTATATTTTAGGCCTGTGTGCCACACTTTGTCGAAGGCTTTCGAAACGTCTCTAAGCACTATATTACACTGATCTTTTTTCGACACTGCGTTGGCTATATGCTCGTAGATCAGGGCTATAGCTGTATGGGCCCCTCTGCGGTTTCTAAACCCATGCTGCCTGGTGTTATACTTCCCTTCCTCTTCCATGTACTTCACAAGTCTCTGATTGATAATTTTTTCGAATATTATCAATCAGAGACTTTTGAAGTACACAGACCCATTCAAATGTTCATTCAATCCTCCCTCCCACCTCACCTCATACCCTCCCTGAATCCCCTTTCCCCCTCACCCCCCATTCCCTTCCTGTTCCCCCTTCCCCCCTCATCCATTACCCTCCCTGTCTCCCCTCCCCTCTCACCCCATCCTCTCCCTGTCCCCCTCCTCTCTCATCCCATACCCTCCCTGTCACCCCTCACACCATACCCTCCTTGACCCCTCTCCCTCCTCACCCAATATCCTCCCTGTTCCCCGTCACCCCTCTCACCCTATACCCTACTTGTCCCCCTCCACCTCACCCCATACCCTCTTTGGCCCACCTCCCCCTTCTCACCCAGTATCCTCCCTATTCCCTCTTCCCCCCATCACCCCATATCCTCCCTGTCCCTCCTTCCCTTGACTCCTCACCCCTCACCCCAGAATCATCAACCCAGACATAATAGCACTCACAGAAACAAAGCTAACAAAAACCATAACAAATGCAGTGTTTCAAAAGGAATACTTTATAGTTAGGAAAGAGAGGGAAGGAAAGGGTGGAGGTAGAGCAGCTCTGCTGATAAGAAGAGGCTAGAGTTTAACTACATATCAGGTACCATAGCAATTGGGGGACAAAAACTTATAGTCGTAGTCATATATAACCCTCCACCAAATAACAAAAGGCTCAGACTGGAATATGACAGAAACAACATGGCCACCATTAATATAATAGAGAGAGATACTTCTATAGCTAGCAGGAACGGATCTAGACTACTAATCACGGGAAACTTCAAGCACGGGAAGATAGATTTGGAGAACAGAGACCCACACGGAGGACCGGACACATGAAGAGCTAAGCTGCTGGACGTGACAACAAGAAACTTTCAAAGTCAACACGTCAAGGGACCGACAAAAATGAGAAGAGAAGTTGAACCAGCCTTGCTTGATCTGATATTTATCCTAAATGAGTCGTATATAAGGAAAGTTAAGTTGGAAATCCCCCCCCCCCCCCCCTCCTTGGGAATGAGCGATCACGGTGTATTGATCTTTGAGTACCTGATAGAGCTAGGATTTATCACCCCAAAAATAGAACTAGGAAACAAAAGGCTGGCGTATTGAAAGGGATATTATGAGGAGATGAGAAAATTTCTAATGTACATATACCATGGGACACAGAACTCAGAACTAAGAGCGTACAAGACATGATGGACTATGTCACCCAAAAGTGTCAGCATGCAGAAAACAGGTTTATCCCGGCCCTAAAGGAAAACCCCGAGAAGCAAAAGAAGAATCCGTGGTTTAATAGGGCATGAATTGAAACAAAGGAACTAAACAAAAGGGCGTGTGGGAACTTCCGAAATAACTGAACACCAGAAACCAGAGAACCAGGAACGAGTATGTTAGTGTGAAAAGAGAGCTGAAAAAAGTATGTAAATGATATAGTTAATAAGGCCAAGACCGAACCAAAGCTACTCCACAGTCACATCAGGAGGAAAACAACAGTGAAGGAACAGGTGGGGAACTTAGAACGGATGAGGACAGGTACACAGAGAATGACAAAGAGATGTGTGAAAACTCAACCAGAGGTTCCAGGAGGTCTTCACAATAGAACGAGGTGAGGTCACTATGCTAGGAGAGGTGGTAGTAAACCAGGCGGCCTTGGAAAAGTTCGAAATTACAAGAGATGAGGTCAAGAGGCGTCTGGTGGATCTGGACGTGAGAAAGGCTGTTGGTTCGGACAGAATCTCACCATGGGTATTGAAAGAGTGTGCAGAAGCACTTTGCTTGCCACTCTCCATAGTGTATAGTAGGTCACTGGAAACGGGAGACCTACCAGAAATATGGAAGACGGCTAATGTAGTCCCAATATACAAAAAGGGTGGACAGACAAGAGGCACTGAACTACAGGCCAGTGTCCTTGACTTGTATACCATGCAAGGTGATGGAGAAGATTGTGAGAAAACCTAGTTATACTTCTGGAGAGAAGGGACTTCGTGACAACCCATCAACACTGGTTCAGGGAGGGTAAATCTTGCCTTACAGGCTTAATAGAATTCTACGATCAGGTGACAAAGATTCAGCAAAAAAGAGAAGGATGGGCGGACAGCATTTTCTTGGACTGTCGGAAAGCCTTTTAGCACAGTACCCAATAAAAGGCTGGTACATAAGCTGGAGAGACAGGCAGGAGTAACTGGCAGGGTGCTCCAGTGGATAAGGGAGTACTTAAGAAATATGAAGCAGGGAGTCACAATGAGGGGTGAGACCTCAGATTGGCGAAAAGTCCCCAGTGGAGTCGCATGGGGCTCTGTGTTTGGACCTATCCTGTTTCTGATATACATAAATGATCTCCCAGAGGGTATAGACTCATTCCTCTCAATGTTTGCTGATAATTCCAAAATTATGAGAAGGATTAAGACAAAGGAGGACTACTTGACGCTTCAAGAAGACCTGCAAAAACTGAAGGAATTGTAGAACAAATGGTTGTTAGAGTTTAACCCAAGCAAATGTAATGTAATGATGATAAGTGTAGGGAGAAGGAGGCCAGATACAAGGTATCATTTGGGAGATGAAATTCTTTAAGAGTCAGAGAGAGAGAAAGACTTGGGGGTTGATATCGCGCCAGACCTGTTCCCTGAAGCTCATATCAAGAGGATAACATCAGCGGAATATGCCAGGTTGGCCAACATAAAAACGGCCTATAGAAACTTGTGCAAGGAATCATTCAGAACTTTGTATACACCATATGTCAGAACAATCCTGGAGTATGCAGCTCCAGCATGGAGTTCATATCTGGTCAAGCACAAGACTAAACTGGAAAAGGTTCAAAGGTTTGCCACCAGACAAGTACCCGAACTGAGAGGTATGAATTACGAGGAGAGGCTATGGGAATTAAACCTCACGTCGCTGGCAGACAGAAGAGTTAGGGGGGACATAATCACCACATAGAAGATTCTCAAAGGAATTGATAGGATTATCTTGAGGTTATCTTGAGATGATTTCGGGATTTAGCATCCCCGAGGCCCGGTCCTCGACTAGGCCTCCTTTTTGTTACACACTCCCAGGAAGCAACCCATAGCAGCTGTCTAACTCCCAGGTAACAGGGACATCATGGGTGAAAGAAACTTTTTGCCCATTTGTCTCCGCCTCCACCGGGGATCGAACCAGGAACCTCAGTACTACGAATCCAAAGCTCTGCCCTCTCAGCTGTCAGGCGCCCGGGCAGCCGAGCAGGGTAGATGAAGATAGTCTATTTAACACCAGGGGCACACGCAGTAGGGGACACAGGTGGAAACTGAGTGCCCAAATGAGCCACAGAGATATTAGAAAGACCTTTTTTTAGTGTCAGAGTGGTTGACAAATGGAATGCATTAGGAAGTGATGTGGTGGAGGCTGACGCCATACACAGTTTCAAGTGTAGATATGATAGAGCCTAATAGGCTTAGGAATCTGTACATCAGTTGATTGACAATTGAGAGGCGGGACCAAAAAGCCATAGCTCAATCCCCGCAAGCACAACTAGGTGAGTACACACATGCAAGCAAGCGAAAACAGACTTTCTCTTCTTTCCGTTATACCTCACAGCTTTCCCTGCCTTCCTCCCCTCCCCCCCCCCCCCATCACCCCCACCTTAACCACTATTCCCCACCACCCCACCCTTCCCCTCCCCCACCCATCCCCTAAAACCGGACCACCACCACCACCACTTCCTCTGACAGTCCCCACTACGACTCCCTCTCATCTCCCCCCCACACATTACCCCTCCCCCTCCCTCCGTCACCACTACCCCTCCAACACACTTTCCACCTTCCCCCACAACAATTCTACCACCCCGTACCCCACCAACCAGCCCAGCACTATCCCCCCCCCCCCTCTCCTCCCACAACCATCTGGCCAACCACTATCCCCCCCTCCCTGCTACCACAGCTAGTTAAGCAAACACAACCCCCAACAATCACCCCAACAACCACAACACCCCCACCCCCCCCCTCTCTCTCATCCTTCCCCACTTCCTACTCCAGCGTCATCCCTCACAACCACCATACCCCTACCCCCACAACCTGAACCCCCCCAACTCCAACAACCATAATCCCCTAACCACCACAACCCCACCAACAACTACCCCCCCCCCACAACACCACCCACCAACCCTCAACCACTACTCCAATCCCCACAATCCCTACTAAAACCTCTTTTTCATTTCCCCACCACATCGACCCCAGCAATCATCAGCCTCTCCACCACAATTACCCCCCTAGAAAGCACCACCTACTCCTCCACAATAATATATACAACCACTCCAACATCCACTCTCCACCCCACAACTACCCAAAAACCATCATCTCCCCTCCCCACAATCATCCACAGCAACAATCCTCCATTACCACCTCCACAATCAACCCCTCCTGCACACAATTAACCCCTCCCCCCACAATCAACCCCTCCCCCCACAATCAACCACAGCTACCACAACACCTCCTCCACAACGACGACCCAGCTAGACTCGACCTGATATTCACCTTGAATGAGTCAGACATAAGGGAAGTCAAACGTGAAGCCCCATAGGAATGAGTGACCACAGTGTACTGACATTTGGGTATCTGGTGGAGGTAGGGGCAACCTGTCCAAGGATGGGATGGGAAAGGAAAAGGCTGGCTTACCGAGAAGAAAATATGACGAGATGAGGAACTTCCTAATGGGAATACCATGGGAAATAGAACTCAGAGAAAGGACTGTTCAGGATATAACGGATTACGCTACCCAGAAGTTCCAGGAAGCTGCAGACAGGTTTATCCCGGCCCAAGGGGAGGGGGGAGGGTGAAGAAAGGAAAAACAACAGAAGAATCCATGGTTCAATCAGGAATGTAAGTTCGTGAAGGAACTGAGTACAAGAACATGGAGAACCTTCAGGAATAACAGACCAACAGTGAGCAGGGAGAGATACCAGAGGGCCAGGAATGAGTATCTTAGAGTGAGGAGAGAAGCAGAAAGTATGCAAATGATATTGCAAGTAAAGTCAAGACCTAACCAAAACATCCACAGCCACATCAGGAGAAAAAGAGCAGTGAAGGAACAAAGAGAATGACAAGGAGGTGTGTGAAGAACTCAACCAGACATTCCAGGAGGTCTTCACAATATAGCAAGGAGAAGTCCCTGTACTTAGAGAAGAGGCAAGAAACCAAGGAACCTCAGAGGAATTTGATCTCACCAGTAATTAGGTCAAAAGGAATCTGTTGGAGCTGCATGTGACAAAGGCTGTTTGGCCTTACAGAATCTCACCGTGGATACTAAAAGAGGGTGTAGAAGCACAAAGGGTGCCACATTCTATGTTGTATAACAGGTCACTGGAAACAGGAGACCTACTGGAAAGCTGGAAGACATCTAATGTAGTCTCGATATATACAAAAAAGGTGACAGGCAAGAGGCACGGAATTTGCATAGTTCAGTGCCTCCAGTGGTTGAAACTGGACTACAAGCCAGTTTTCCTAACTTAAATACCATGCAAGGTGATGGAGAACATCATGGAAAAGCCTCATAAAGCTTTGAATCACTCCACCAGCATGGGTTCAGGGATGGTAAATCGAGCCTCACAAGATTAATAGAGTTCTATGACCAGGTGACAAAAATTAGGCAAGAAAGAGAAGGGTGGGGCAGACTGCATTTTCTTGGACTGTCAGAAAGCCTTTGACACAGTACCCCATAAACATCTGTTTAAAAAGTTGGAGAATTCGCCAGGAAAAAAGGTAAGGTGCTCCTGTGGCTAAGGGAGTACCTAAGCAACAGGAAACAACGAGTGTAAGGAAAAGACACCAGAGTGGCGGGATGTCACCAGCGGAGTCCTACTGGGCTCTGAACTTGAACCCATCCTGTTTCTGATATATGTAAACAATCATCTAGAGAGTATAGACTCAATCCTCTCAATGTTTGCTGAGGACGCAAAAATTATGAGAAGAATCAAAACAGAGACAGAGACTACAGGATGACCTGGAGAAACTGGAGGAATAGTCTAGAGAATGGTTGCTAAAGTTTAACTCAGGTAAGTGTAAAGTAATGAAATTAGGCGAAGGGAACAGGAAGCTGGACACAAGGTACCATCTGGGGGATGACATCCTTGTACATACTAAAACCCACCGCGAAATGCAAACAATCTTAAATTGTATACATACAGCTTGTGAGAGCCTTGGTCTTGTAATCAACGCTGCTAAAACTAAGGTATTTAACAGACAAATTGGCAACCGCAAAGTGGACCACGAAAACTTAAGATAGACAACATACCAATAGACTATGTCTCTTCTTTCAAATACCTTGGAGTCTCTGTCCCTTGTACCTCAACTGCAGTCAATAAGTTACATCAACAATGTAGAGACAGACTCAAGGCTCTCAGAACTGTAGTGGGGAACAGCCCTAAATGCGGTGTTAATATTAGAAGAGCAAAAATGATGTATTTAGCGTATATAAGGTCTCTGATAGATTATCATGCACCAGGTTTAGTCCTGCAAAATGGCAAAAGTATTGATAGACTGGAAAAAATGCAAAATGAAGCACTCAGAAGTATACTTGGCTGTCCTATAACTACCAAAGTTCCCAACATGCGGAAAGAATTAAATATATTTAGCATTCGAGATAAAATATTTGAAATTAATCTTATGATGGGACTAAAGCTCCAGCGTGATAACAAAAACAACATTGTGTCAGTTGAACTGTTAGAACACATACGTAATGGAACTAGCGAGTCTAAATGGATTCAAAGAACTGCCACTCATATTAAAATGATGGGACTGCACGATGTATATACAGATGAAAGAGTACAGCACTTCCTTCCACCCGGGCAGACAGTACTTTTTGGCATCCTGACCCCTGCATACCCCACCAAGAAACTAATCACAAGCAACCCTCATGCTCAGCTTGCTGCTAAATTAAGCACCATAGAACACATTCACAATATACAAGCTGAAAACAACATAGCACAGACCATATACACTGACGGATCACTCAACACAGCTACAGGGAGGGCAGGAAGTGCTGTTATTGCTCATCAGCCCGATGGCACCACAATTCAAAGAAATATCCGAATTAGTAACTGGGCGTCCACAATGCAGGCCGAGTTGGTAGCGATACTGGTAGCACTCGAAATTATTGACAACACTGAAGTAGACAGCTTAATTATTTCTGACTCCCTATCCTCACTACGAGCAATAAACAGTTTGCAATCAAGTAATAACGTGCTTGTCTTGGAAGCTAGACGTAGATATACAAGAATACTTAGCAAGAGGGTAAATATAAAAATGTTGTGGATTCCTTCTCACATTGGCCTGCAGGAACATGACAAAGTTGACGCCCTTGCTAAGGCTGCAGTAAATAAAGACAGTATTGAACGGAATCTTGAGTTATCAAATAGGTCCCTTAAAAGTATCATTAGACGAGAACTCCTGGATGGATTTGAAGAAAGTAGAACTGTGCAAACTGGAACTAGCAGGTCCATTGTTTATCACAATGAAATGTGTGAAGTAAAACATGTGTATGGGGCAAGTAACAAAGTCAGTAGACTAACAGATGTTGTCACAGCTCGTATAAGACTTGGCTACAAGTATCTCTGGCAGTTCGGCTTGTATAGGGATCTAGATGAAGTAAAGTGTAAAGTGTGTGGACATAGGCAGGGACACACACTCGAACACTATATCTTGGATTGTTGTAAAATTGAGCCTTTTAGAGATAAATCTAAGCTCACTCTGTATGATATGGCAACCTATCTTATTACCATGGATAAATTACCTGAAATCCTTGCACTGTACCCACATATCGCTTCCAGTAGATGAACGACATGAGATTCAGAAACAAGTAGTGTATTGTGAGGATTAATAATAAACAGAAGCTCCCCTATGACTCTGTAATATCCCCATTGGCCAAACTATTATGTATTAACGACAAGACCTACCATTAATGTATGATGACGTACTGTAAAGATGTAACTCTTGTAATAGCACTTTCTCTGTAACTAGCTGACATTGTATCTATAAGGTGTGAAGGATTGAAGAAATTGTTTATGTAATAATCTAAGATGAGGTCTGATAAAGACCTTTTGTGCCCTCTGTAATGCTTTTGCGCTACCGCTCACAGGATGAGTATGGGGTGCACAATAAACTAGCCGCCTTCGGCGGCAACAATCAAAATCTAGGAGATGATATCACACCGAATTTGTCCCCAGAGGCCCACATCAAAAGGATATCATCAGCAGCATATACTAGACTGGCCAACATAAGAACTGCCTTTAGAAACTTGTGTAAGGAATCATTCAGAACTTTTGTGTACCACTTAAGTCAAACCAATTTGGTGTATGCAGCTCCAGCCTGGAGTCCATACCTAGTTAAACTCAAGACAATATTTGAGAAAATTCAGAGGTATGCCATCAGACTAGACCCAGAACTGAGAGGTATGAGTTACGAGGAGAGGCTAAGGGAGGTAAGCATCAAATCTCTGTAAGATAGAAATGTAAGGGGAGACATGATCACCAACTACAAAATTCTCAGGGGAATTGACAAAGTGGACAAAGACAAAGCATTTAGCAAGTGTGGAACATGAACAAGTGAACAAGGGATGTGATAGAGCCCAGTAGTCTCAGGAACCTGAACACCAGTTGATTAACAGTTGAGAGGCGGGACCAAACAGCCGAAGTTTAACCCCCGCAAGCACAACTAGGTGAGTACAACAACTCCCACAACTACAAAAGTCACAACCACCCGCAACAATCACAATCCCCTTCCACAAAACCACCCCAATCAACCAACATCCCCTCCCCCAACAACCACCATCCACTTCTTCCACAACCACCTCCAAAATCCACCATCCCCATCCACACAATCACCCCTATCAACCACCATCCACTCTACCAACTACCACTCCCAGCAACAACCATCTCCTCCCCAACACAACCACTATCTACTCCACCAAAGATATCATAACCTACCCCCCAAACCACCATCCACTCACTACTCAACCACCACCTCCACCCACCCTCATTCTCATCAACCACCATCCCCTCTCACATCAACCACCACCACAAACTATCAATCCCTCCCCCCCCCCACAAACAAACCACAAACCACCATCACCTCCCCAACAACCACCACTAGCAATCACCATTTCCTACCCCACAACCACACCAACCAACCACCATCCCCCTCCCCCAACAACCACACCAACCAACCACCATCCCCCTCCCCCTACAACCACACCAACCAACCACCATCCCCCTACAACCACACCAACCAATCTCCATCCCTACAACCACACCAACCAACCACCATCCCCCTCCCCCCACAACCACACCCACCAACCACCATCCCCCCTCCCCCTACAACCACACCCACCAACCACCATCCCCCCTCCCCCCACAACAACACCCACCAACCACCATCCCCCTTCCCCCTACAACCACACCAACCAACCACCATCCCCCCTCCCCCCACAACCACACCCACCAACCACCATCCCTCCCCCCACAACCGCACCCACCAACCACCATCCCCCTCCCCCTACAACCACACCAACCAACCATCATCCCCCTCCCCCTTCAACCACACTAACCAACCACCATCCTCCCTCCCCCCACAACCACACCCACCAACCACCATCCCCCTCCCCCTTACAACCACACCAACCAACCACCATCACTCCTCCCCCCCCTACAACCACACCAATCAACCACCATCCCCCTCCCCCACAACCACCCATCCAACCACCATCCCTCCTCCCCCCCTACAACCACACCATTCAACCACCATCCCTCCTCCCTCCCCCTACAACCACACCATTCAACCACCATCCCTCCTACCACAACCACACCAACCAACCACCATCCCCCTCCCCTACAACCACACCAACCAACCACCATCCTCCTCCCCCCAACCACATCAACCAACCACCATCCCCCTCCCATCACAACCACACCAGCCAACAACCATCCTCCTCCCACCACAACCACACCAACCAACTACCATCCCTCCCCCCTATAACCACATCAACCAACTACCATCCGTCCCCCCCCTACATCCATAAAAACCAACCACCATCCCTCCCCCAACCACACCAACCAACCACCATCCCTCCCTCCCTACATCCACATCAACCAACTACTATCCGTCCCCCCCCCCTACAACCACACCAACCAACCACCATCCCCCTCCCCCCCTACAACCACACCAACCAACCACCATTCCCCTCCCCCCCTACAACCACACGAACCAACCACCATCCCCCTCCCCCCTACAACCACAACAACCAACCACCATCCCCCTCCCCCCTACAACCACACCAACCAACCACCATCCCCCTTCCCCCCTACACCCACACCAATCAACCACCATCCCCCTCCCCCCCTACAACCACAACAACCAACCACCATCCCCCTCCCCCCTACAACCACACCAACCAACCACCATCCCCCTCCCCCCCCCTACAACCACAACAACCAACCACCATCCCCCTCCCCCTACAACCACACCAACCAACCACCATCCCCCTCCGTCTACAACCACACCAACCAACCACCATCCCCCTCCCCCCTACAACCACACCAACCAACCACCATTCCCCTCCCCCTTCAACCACACTAACCAATCACCATCCCCCCTTCAACCACACCAATCAACCACCATCCCCCTCCCCCTACAACCACACCAACTGTTACATATGAAGGCGGAAGAGAAACAATTTTCGTCCACATGGTTTTATTCTCAACAACCAACAACAACAACAACACAATTATAAGGTACATAACTTACTATTAACAAGATCATAAACAAAAGAGCATCTGCTCCAAACATGCTACACCCAACATCTGTAGTACTCAATCCCAACATTCCTCCCCTTTTAAATAAAGTCTACCCCTACAGGTTAAGTCTATCAGGCGGTCGTATGACTCTTCCTGATTTTCTCAACTCAGGAAGAGTTTTCTCAACTTTTCTCATTGTGGTAAAAGGCTTTCCGACAGTCCAAGAAAATGCTGTCCGCCCATCCTTCTCTTTTTTGCTGAATCTTTGTCACCTGATCATAGAATTCTATTAAGCCTGTAAGGCAAGATTTAGCCTCCCTGAACCAGTGTTGATGGGATGTCACGAAGTCCTGACCTGTTACTTCTGGGAAACATTCTTCTGAATTACTCCTTGTAGAGTCCATAGGGTTAACTGTATGCCCATTACCCTCTACTGCCCCTTGCTCTGCCTCCTGGTCTCCTGCAGGTGCTGCTACCCCTTCATTATAAGGATGGATATCACTAGTTGCCCCCCCCCCCCACCTGAAGGGTCTTCAAAATTCCCTGTGAACCTTGGCATGAGCTGATCGGCATGCCTTTTCCAATTAATGTTCCCAAAACTCTGCACTTGCACAGTGAAGTTCCTGCGGCCTAGGACCTCCCTAATTTTCCCTTCCACCCAGGGCTTTCCACTTCCAAAATTCCTTGCATATACTGCATCCCCCTCATTAAACAACAATTCCTCTCCCTGAGCCAACTGACTGGCCAAGCTAGTTACCGATTTCTCTTTATTGGGATATGTCTTTACTGCTTCCATGTGCACTTTAAAGTGCCTATTAAACAATAATTCAGAAGGAGATTTACCAGTAGTAGAATGAACAGTTTTCCTTTGATTATATAAAAATCTACAAAGTCTTAAATTAATAGTACCTTCCGTAAACCTCTTTAGCCCTTCTTTCAAGGATCTCACTGCTCTCTCTGCTAGATCATTTGAAGAAGGATTATAGGGGGAAAGTGTTACATGTGTAATGCCATTTTTTCTAAAAAAAAATCCTCCATTTCCACAGAAACAAAATAAGGAGCATTGTCTGACACCACCATGTCTGGTAATCCAAAATTACAAAACGTTTTTCCTAGCAATTCACAAGTTACAGATAATGTGGTGGAATTACACACATGAACATCCAGAAATTTTGTGTAGGAATCCACCACCACCGGTAATATTTGTTATCCATAGGTCCAGCATAATCTATGTGAAGTATACACCAGGGTTTTCCAGACATTAGCAAAAAATTTCCTTCCCAGCAGAAAATACCTCAGTTTTTTTTTACAGCATATACCAAAGCTAAGGCTTCTTTATCTGAGAATAATTTTGTTCCACGGGAGATAATTTTTTGCTAGCAAAATATACTACTTTATCCTGACCATCTACTTCCTGTAATAATACACAACCCACTCCTACTGGGGAAGCATCTACCTCCAGTTTTAACGGGAGTCTACCTGTAAAATTAGTGAGCACTGGAGAATTTATCAATTCCTGCTTAATATTTCTGAAGGCATTCTCCTCTCTTGCTGCACACTTAAATTTATCCCCTTTTTTCAACAATTCAAACAAGGGCGCTAATTTTGTTGAAAAGTTCTTCACAAACTTACAAAAATATGTTACCATCCCTACAAAAGACTGTACTTCCCCCACTGATGTTGGGGCTGGGGCATCTACTATAGCAGCTATATGGTGCACCCACACTATTTACAATCTACAAGAGGAGTTGTCTCTCCCCAGTGTTAAAAGCAGGATTAAGGAACTGAATGCTAAGCTTGCAATTTGGATAGCCAGAGATCCCTATTACAAAGATATTGCCAAGAAAACACTGAGTTCTGTGTTACTTACAGGAGGAAACATGAGAAGGAAAAAATGGCATCACAGATCAGTCTGCTATCTCGAAGAACTTCACCTGCTTGAGCAAGCCCGTGAGCTCCTGCCTGTAGAGAGGTTACCTCCCTGGGAGGATGACTCATGCAGGATTATCATCATTGAGATGGCAAAAAAAAAAATCCAACATGATACCACAAGACATGAGGCACAAGTATCACGAGGACATTTATAAAGAAGCCGGAGATGAACTGGATCAAATTTACACTGATGGATCATCTAGTCCTGTTAATGGCAGGGCTGGTGCAGCATTCACTGTAATTAAGAATAATGTCTTTCAACGCAGAAATGAAGAGAAAGCACATATGCCTCTTCAACGCAAGCAGAGCTAACTGCCATTGTTATGGCGTTAAGATTCCTTGAACGAAACACTAATGCCGTAATGATCTGCACTGACTCAAAAGCAGCGCTACAAAGTCTAAGTAAAAATCGGGCCGAGAATCTTGCGATAGTCGCTGAAATTAAGAGAACTGTGAGGGTACTAATCAACCAGGGAAGAGTCGTCAAGTTTCTGTAGTTCCCCTTCCATGCTGGAATATGTGGGAATGAACGAGCAGATGTGCTGGCTGCTGAAGGCGCTGAAGGAGACCATATTGAATACTTCATACCCAAGACTCTGCTACAAATTAGAGGTATTGTCAGGCAACATCACCGTGACAAGGTAACTGAGGAAAGGAGGATAGAAGCACAAACCAGTGAATCTGTACGATGGTACAACATGGTTGCAGCTGCCAACCCCAATCATTATGGACGAAGAGGAGGTGGCCGCGTGAGAGAATCAGTAATAGCGAGAATCCGTCTTGGATACAAATATCCATGCCGATTCGGAATGGAAACAACAGCTGAGCAGCGGAGTTGCAGAATCTGTGATAAGAGTGACGTACATGGCCATGACCACTACCTAACAGAATGTGAACACCTGAGAGACATTAGAAACATGTCTAGAATAATAAACCCCGCATTGTTTGAGTTAGGAAAACCACTATTTGTTAAATATTGATACTGTTCTTAAAAGATTTTTCCATTTTGCACCCGCAAGATAACGTAAGCTTTTAAAGGTTGATATATGTTAATCTTCTTGTTTGAGGAGCTGTTCACTTGAGACAGTTAAGCAAGTCCCAGCTGTGTCTGGGTACAAGTGACAGGATGAACAACCCAGCGGGTTTTCTTCCTATTGGGGAGTGTTGTACATGCTGCTATGGCGGTATGTTCACTCACAAGATGAGTGGCGCTGCCCAATACTGTCACTATGGCGGTGTGTCCACTCACAGGATGAGTGGCGCTGCCCAATACTGTCACTATGGCGGTGTGTCCACTCACAAGATGAGTGGCGCTGCCCAATACTGTCACTATGGCGGTGTGTCCACTCACAGGATGAGTGGCGCTGCCCAATACTGTCACTATGGCGGTGTGTCCACTCACAAGATGAGTGGCGCTGCCCAATACTGTCACTATGGCGGTGTGTCCACTCACAGGATGAGTGGCGCTGCCCAATACTGTCACTATGGCGGTGTGTCCACTCACAAGATGAGTGACGCTGCCCAATATACTCGCCCCTCGGGGCAAAATTTAATGTATCTACCTCTGTGATTGGCTATACTCCAGCAGTCTACAATTTGAAGTCTGACATAACCACCATCCCCTCCCCCCTTAACCACCCCCACCATCCATCATCGCCTCCCCCACAACTACCCCCCAGCCACTATCGCCTTCCCCCACAACTACCCCACCAACCACCATCGCCTCCTCCACAAATACCCCTCAACCACCATCGCCTCCTCCACAACCACCCCCACCAACCACAATCGCCTCCCCCACAACCACCATCGCCTCCTTTACAACCACCCCCACCATCCACCATCGCCTCCCCCCACAACCACCTCCACCAACCACCATCGCCTCCCTCCTTAACGACCCCACCAACCACCATCGCCTCCTCCACAAATACCCCACAACCACCATCGCCTCCCTCCACAACCACCATTGCCTCCCCCCACAACCACAATCGCCTTCCCCCACAACCACCATCGCCTCCCCCCCACAACCACCATCGCCTCCCCCACAACCACCATCGCCTCCTCCACAACCACCCCCACCAACCACCATCGCCTCCTCCACAACCACCCCCACCAACCACCATCGCCTCCTCCACAACCACCCCCACCAACCACCATCGCCTCCTCTACAACCACCCCCACCAACCACCATCGCCTCCTCCACAACCACCCCCACCAACCACCATCGCCTCCTCCACAACCACCCCCACCAACCACCATCGCCTCCACAACCACCCCCACCAACCACCATCGCCTCCTCCACAACCACCCCCACCAACCACCATCGCCTCCTCCACAACCACCCCCACCAACCACCATCGCCTCCTCCACAACCACCCCCCCCCAACCACCATCGCCTCCTCCACAACCACCCCCCCAACCACCATCGCCTCCCCCCACAACCACCATCGCCTCCCCCCACAACCACCATCGCGTCCCCCGACAACCCCCCCAACCAACATCGCCTCCCCCCACAACCACCATTGCCTCCCCCCACCAACCACCATCGCCTCCCCCCACAACCCCCCCCAACCAACATCGCCTCCCCCCACAACCACCATTGCCTCCCCCCACCAACCACCATCGCCTCCCCCCACAACCCCCCCCCAAACAACATCGCCTCCCCCCACAACCACCATTGCCTCCCCCCACAACCACCATCGCCTCCCCCCACAACCAACATCGTCTCCACCCACAACCAACATCGCCTCCCCCCACAACCAACATCGCATCCCCCCACAACCACCATCGCCTCCCCCCACAACCAACATCGTCTCCACCCACAACCAACATCGCCTCCCCCCACAACCACCATCTCCTCCTCCACAACCACCCCCCCCCCACCAACCACCATCGCCTCCTCAACAACAACCACCCCCACCAACCAACATCGCCTCCCTCCACAACCACCACCACCATCGCCTCCCCCCCACCAACCACCATCGCCTCCCCCCCACCAACCACCATCGCCTCCCCCCCCCCCACCACCATCATGGCGTGAACCTCCACAACACGATTTTCACTTCCAACACGTAAAATAATTTTTTGCTTTAGTATTATGTTTTTATTAGGAGAGTTTGTTTTGTGCGTGTGTGTGTGTGTGTGTGTGTGTGTGTGTGTGTGTGTGTGTGTGTGTGTGTGTGTGTGTGTGTGTGTGTGTGTGTGTGTGTGTGTGTGTGTGTGTGTGTGTGTGCGCGCGTGTGTGTGTGTGTGTGTGTGTGTGTGTGTGTGTGTGTGTGTGTGTGTGTGTGTGTGTGTGTGTGTGTGTGTGTGTGTGTGTGTGTGTGCGCGTGTGTGTGTGTGTGTGTACTCACCTATATGTACTCACCTATATGTGCTTGCAGGATCGAGCATTGACTCTTGGATCCCGCCTTTCTAGCTATCGGTTGTTTACAGCAATGACTCCTGTCCCATTTCCCTATCATACCTAGTTTTAAAAGTATGAATAGTATTTGCTTCCACAACCTGTTCCCCAAGTGCATTCCATTTTTCTACTACTCTCACGCTAAAAGAAAACTTCCTAACATCTCTGTGACTCATCTGAGTTTCCAGTTTCCACCCATGTCCCCTCGTTTTGTTATTATTACGTGTGAACATTTGATCTATTTCCACTTTGTCAATTCCCCTGAGTATTTTATATGTCCCTATCATATCTCCTCTCTCCCTTCTTTTCTCTAGTGTCGTAAGGTTCAGTTCCTTCAGCCGCTCTTCATATCCCATCCCTCGTAGCTCTGGGACAAGCCTCGTCGCAAACCTCTGAACCTTCTCCAGTTTCTTTATGTGTTTCTTCAGGTGGGGGCTCCATGATGGCGCGGCATACTCTAAGACGGGTCTCACGTAGGCAGTGTAAAGCGCCCTAAAAGCTTCCTCATTTAGGTTTCTGAATGAAGTTCTAATTTTCGCCAGTGTAGAGTACGCTGCTGTCGTTATCCTATTTATATGTGCCTCAGGAGTTAGATTAGGTGTCACATCCACTCCCAGGTCTCTTTCTCGAATCGTTACAGGTAGGCTGTTCCCCTTCATTGTGTACTGTCCCTTTGGTCTCCTGTCACCTGATCCCATTTCCATAACTTTACATTTACTGGTGTTAAACTCCAGTAGCCATTTCTCTGACCATCTCTGCAGCCTGTTTAAGTCCTCTTGGAGGATCCTACAATCCTCGTCTGTCACAACTCTTCTCATTAATTTTGCGTCATCTGCAAACATCGACATGTATGATTCCACTCCTGTAAACATATCATTTACGTAAATTAGAAAGAGGATTGGTCCCAGCACCGATCCTTGAGGTACTCCACTTGTTACTGTTCGCCAGTCCGACTTTTCGCCCCTTACCATTACCCTCTGGCTCCTTCCTGTTAGGTAGTTCTTCACCCATACTAGGGCCTTTCCGCTTACTCCTGCCTGCCTCTCAAGTTTGTATAGCAGTCTCATGTGCGGTACCGTATCAAAGGCCTTTTGGCAGTCAAGAAATATGCAGTCTGCCCAGCCTTCTCTGTCCTGCCTTATCCTTGTTACTTTATCATAGAATTCTAAAAGGTTTGTTAGGCATGATTTCCCTGTCCAGAACCCATGTTGGTGCTTGTTTACAAACCCAATGCTCTCCAGGTGCTCAACAAGTCTGAGCCTAATTATTCTTTCAAGTATTTTGCAGGGGATGCTTGTCAGTGATACGGGTCTGTAGTTAAGTGCCTCCTCCCTATCCCCCTTTTTGAAAATCGGTACGACATTTGCCTCCTTCCAGCAACTGGGCAATTCTCCCGACATAAGTGACTCATTGAAGATCATTGCCAGAGGCACGCTGAGAGCCTGCGCTGCCTCTTTAAGTATCCACGGTGATACTTTGTCTGGTCCAACAGCTTTATTTGCATCCAGTGTTGTCAACTGTTTCATTACATCCTCTGCTGTCACCTCTATATCTGATAGTCTTTCATCTTGGGTAATCTCTTCTAACAATGGGAGCTGCTCAGGCTCGGTAGTGAACACTCCATGGAATTTTGCATTCAGTACCTCGCAGATTTCCTTGTCGCTTTCTGTATATGCCCCTTCTGTTTTCCTCAGTCTTGTCACTTGGTCATTTACCGACATCTTCCTTCTTATATGGCTATGTAGTAATTTTGGTTGCTTTTTCGCTTTGACTGCAATATCGTTCTCATAATTTCTTTCCGACACTCGTCTTATGTTAATGTAATCATTCCTAGCTCTGTTACATCTAATCCTGTTGTCCTCTGTCCTTTGCCTTCTGTACTTCCTCCACTCCCTCCTGCTTCTCACCTTTGCTTCCTGACACTGTCTATTAAACCATGGGTTATTATATTCCCTCCTGCATTTTTCCTTTATTGTTGGAATAAATCTATGTTCAGCCTCCTTGCATTTCAATATGACTTGGTTCATCATACCTTGCACTGTTTTTCCTCTAAGTTCTTCCTCCCACTGCACTTCTCCCAGGTAGTCCCTTATCCTTCTGTAGTCCCCTTTTCTGTAATCAAGTCTCCTTTCCCGGACCTCTTGTCCTTTGGTCACAATTTTAAGCTCCATCATGTAGTCAAAGGCTAGGACACAATGGTCACTAGCTCCTAGTGGTATTTCATGTTCCAACTGCTCGATGTCTTCTACATTCTGAGTGATAATGAGATCTAATAGGCTGGGCGTATCCCCTCCTCTTTCCCTAGTATCTTCTTTCACATGCTGTGTTAGGAAATTCCTGTCAATAACGTCTACCAGCTTCGCTCCCCAGGTCTCCTCCCCGCCATGGGGATTCCTCGTTTCCCAATCTATCTCTCCGTGATTTAGGTCCCCCATGACCAGCAGCTTCGCTCTCATTCTATGCGCTAAAGTTGCTGCCCTCTGCAGTTCATCCATACATGTCTTGTTGCTGTCCTCGTACTCCTGCCTGGGCCTTCTACTGTTTGGTGGGGGATTGTAGAGTATCAAGATTACAATCTTCTTCCCATCCACTGTCAGAGTTCCATGTATGAAGCTTGTGCTTTCATTGGTACCCGGATTTTCCAGCTCATCAAACTTCCATTTCCGCTTTATTAGTAGTGCCACTCCTCCTCCCTGTCTCTGTGTCCTTTCTTTTCTTATCACCTGGTACCCCTCTGGAAAGATTGCATCCGAGATCATGCCATTTATTTTAGTTTCCACTATTGCCACTATGTCTGGGTCTGCCTCACTAACTCTTTCTTTTATCTCTTCTGCTTTATTGGCTACCCCATCAGCATTGGTGTACCAAACCTTGAGACTCTTCTTGGAAACTCGGGTGTCAGAGTTCCTCCTTTCACCAGGGGTCTGGGGGGAACTGGGGGGTGTCTGGGGGGCAAGTGGGGGTTGTGGGGGTGAGTGGGGGGGTGCTAGGGGGGTGCCTGGGAGTGCCTGGTAGGCGAATGGGGTCTGGGCATCTAGGGGGGTAGGAAGGGCATAATGGGTCTGAAAGTTAGGGGTCTGAATAGCATAGGGGGGTTGAGAAATAGAGTGAGACTGAGAGTCAGATAGAGGTTGAGAGGTTGGGGGGAAGAGGGCTACTGAGGGTGGAGAGTTGAGATGAGAATGGAGCATGGGTGCTGGGAGTGGAAGAGAGGGTATATTAGTTAGGGGGGAATCGGGGGTAGGTGGGGGTTTTGGGGTAGAAGAGGGGAAGAGGGAGATGGGGGAAGGTGTTAGGGGGTCACAAGGTGAGGGGGTTAAATGTGGGCTGGAGGTGCATAGGAGGGGTGAGGGTTGGGTGGGGTTTGGGGGTGAGTGGAAGAGGGGTGCAGTGGAAGCTGGGATGGAGTAGATGGAATTGAAGTCAATGGGGTAGAAGGGGCAGGGGAGTGGGGAGGGGTATTTGGGGAGGGGGGATGGGAAGGTGGGTTTGGGGAGGGCATTGCTTGACCCACTGGGGTCGCTGACAAGTGTGATGTAGCAGGGGCAGGGGAATCGTTGTGGAGGTGCAAATGTGGAAGGGACAGGGGGGTTTTGGGAGGCTGAGGCAGGGGGGATGTATAGGAGGGCTGAGTTGGGGAGGATGCGACCTGGGAGATGACCTGGGAGGTGACCTGGGAGGTGACCTGGGATGTGACCTGGGAGGTGAGACTACCTGAGACGCTAGTACGTTGTCGTTGTTGCCATCTATTTTTGTGGGCTGTTTGCTCATCTTTCGTCATAAACCTCTCTATAAACACATTGTAATGGGTTTCACTTCCTCTGAGTAAATGCTTGCTCCTCATTATGTACTCCACTGCCTCCTCATTGGAGAATTGCACCAGAACAGGTCTATTCTTGGTACAATTGTAGGGTCCAACCCGTCGATTGATATCCACCTCGCGTTCTGCCATCTCTGCTCCAATACACCTCAATATCTCGTGCAATTCGTATTTTTCTGTTTCTATTCTCTCTTGTCTAGTTGGTGCCCTAGATTCGAATAATCCATGTATTATAATAGACCGTCTCCTCAGTAATTCATTGTCATGCTGGTAGCCTGTCCCCTGGGGATTCCCCATCCCAACCGCAGTCACTAACCCATCTCCCACTAATCCTCTATCCTTAGCCATGCTGCTAAACCTTCCTAATTCGTTTGTGATACGAGCACATTCCCTCTCCCAGTCCTCTCTTCCCTTCCTAATCTCTTCCTGAACATAGAGCATAAGTTCTTGTTTCTGCCTGTCTACCGCATCCTGTATTTGCTGAAATACCTCACTTTTAATCCCCTGGATTAGATCCTCCAACCAATCACTCCTTCTCTCTACAAATTTCCCTATTAATTTGTCTATAAATCTGTCCTCCTCCTCATCCCTGCTGGTGATTGACTTTGAACCCCTTCTAGTCATTGCAGTAACAATCTAGCCAAAAAGGCGCTCCTCAATACCTTGCACAATCTGCTAACACAATAGGTGAGTGAATCTCCAATCGTCGTCCCACGTGGTGGTATAAGGGTTGCTGCCGAGGTGAGGTCACGCGGTCAGAGGTCGGTGAGGTCTGGTTTCACACTGCACAGTATTTCCTCAACTATTTTGAATTACGCTAATTAAACTGTTTTTCTTCACTACCTTATGGCTCTGGTCAAAACCCAAGGTTTTTTCATTCACTTGTACATTCACTTATAGTCTTTTTCACTTCGAAGTTGCCTGATTACCCCTCCCACTCCACGAGTTATCCAGGAGCTCCCAACCCACGTCCACCCAACACGATGGTCACAAGACAAGTCTTGTGACCATGTGTGTGTGTGTGTGTGTGTGTGTGTGTGTGTGTGTGTGTGTGTGTGTGTGTGTGTGTGTGTGTGTGTGTGTGTGTGTGTGTGTGTGTGTGTGCTTGTGTGTGTGTGTGCGTGTGTGTGTGTGTGTGCGTGTGTGTGTGTGTGTGTGTGCTTGTGTGTGTGTGTGTGTGTGTGTGTGTGTGTGTGCGTGTGTGTGTGTGTGCGTGTGTGTGTGTGTGTTTGCTTGTGTGTGTGTGTGTGTGTGTGTGTGTGTGTGTGTGTGTGCGTGTGTGTGTGTGTGCGTGTGTGTGTGTGTGTGTGCTTGTGTGTGTGTGTGTGTGTGTGTGTGTGTGTGTGTGTGTGTGTGTGTGTGTGTGTACTCACCTAATTGTACTCACCTAATTGTGCTTGCGGGGGTTGAGCTCTGGCTCTTTGGTCCCGCCTCTCAACCGTCAATCAACTGGTGTACAGATTCCTGAGCCTATTGGGCTCTATCATATCTACATTTGAAACTGTGAATGGAGTCAGCCTCCACCACATCACTTCCTAATGCATTCCATTTACTAACTACTCTGACACTGAAAAAGTTCTTTCTAACGTCTCTGTGGCTCATTTGGGTACTCAGCTTCCACCTGTGTCCCCTTGTTCGCGTCCCACCAGTGTTGAAAAGTTCGTCCTTGTTTACCCGGTCGATTCCCCTGAGGATTTTGTAGGTTGTGATCATGTCCCCCCTTACTCTTCTGTCTTCCAGTGTCGTGAGGTGCATTTCCCGCAGCCTTTCCTCATAACTCATGCCTCTTAGTTCTGGGACTAGTCTAGTAGCATACCTTTGGACTTTTTCCAGCTTCGTCTTGTGCGTGTGTGTGTGTGTGTGTGTGTGTGTGTGTGTGTGTGTGTGTGTGTGTGTGTGTGTGCGTGTGTGTGTGTGCTTGTGTGTGTGTGTGTGTGTGTGTGTGTGTGTGTGTGTGTGTGTGTGTGTGTGTGTGTGTGTGTGTGCGTGTGTGTGTGTGTGTGTGTGTGTGTGTGTGTGTGTGTGTGTGTGTACTCACCTAGTTGTACTCACTTAGTTGTGTCTGCAGGATCGAGCATTGACTCTTGGATCCCGCCTTTCGAGCATCGGTTGTTTACAGCAATGACTCCTGTCCCATTTCCCTATCATACCTGGTTTTAAAATTATGAATAGTATTTGCTTCCACAACCTGTTCCTGAAGTGCATTCCATTTCCCCACTACTCTCACGCTAAAAGAAAACTTCCTAACATCTCTGTGACTCATCTGAGTTTCAAGCTTCCATCCATGTCCTCTCGTTCTGTTACTATTCCGTGTGAACATTTCGTCTATGTCCACTCTGTCAATTCCTCTGAGTATCTTATACGTTCCTATCATGTCCCCCCTCTCCCTTCTTCTTTTTAGTGTCGTAAGGCACAGTTCCCTCAGGCGCTCTTCATACCCCATCCCTCGTAGCTCTGGGACGAGTCTCGTTGCAAACCTCTGAACCTTTTCCAGTTTCATT